>NW_021632454.1:0-59249 GCF_004799145.2 Neltuma alba | reverse complement strand
CCTTGGCATGATGGCCAAGTTATATGTGGAAAATTTGATCTTACGAAAACACAAGTTCTGTTGTAAAAATTCCCCGCACTTGTTGCAAATTGTCTAAAACTAGTTGTGAATGCACATTACAGACTAGTGTGATGGTCATATGTGAAAATTTGCTCTAGCAAAAAAAACACGAGTGTTGTAAATTACATAACACCTATTGCAAATTATCTAAACCCAGTTGTGAACGCACATGATAGACTAGCGGGACGGTCAAGTTATATATGAAAAATTTGCTCTTGCGAAAACACGAGTTCCTATTGTAAATTACCTAACTCTTGCTGCAAATTGTCTAAACCCAATTGTGAACACATATGACACCCTAGCGTGATGGTCAAGTTATGGTGAAAATTTGCTCTTGTGAAAACAGGAGTTCCTGTTGCAAATTCCATAACGCCTATTACAAATTGTCTAAGCCTAGCTGTGAACGCATATGACAGACTATCATGATGGTCAAGTTATATGTGAAAATTTGCTCTTGCGAAAATAGGAGTAGTTCCTATTGTAAATTACAATTCCTGTTGCAAATTGTCTAAACCTAATTGCGAATGCACATGACAAACCCTAGCATGATGGTCAAGTTATATGTGAAAATCTACTCTTGTGAAAACACGAGTTCCTGTTGTAAATTCCCTAACACTTGTTGTAAATGTCTAAACTGGTTGTGAACGTGACATGACAGACTAGCGTGATGGTCAAGTTATATGTGAAAATTTGCTCTAGCGAAAACACAAGTTCAACGCCTATTGAAATTGTCTAAACTCGGTTGTGAATGCACATTACAGACCCTAGAGTGATGGTCAAGTTATATGTGAAAATTTGCTCTGGCGAGAAACGCAAGTTCTTGTTTTAAATTCCCTAACGCCTGTTGCAAATTGTCTATACCCAGCGCACATGACAGACCCTAGCATGATGGTTGTTATATTTGGGAAAAAAACGCTTGCGAAAACACAAGTCCTAGTTGTTAATTGAGCTATTATTGTTGCAAAATTCCTAATTCCAGTAGTCAACATTTGTAGTCAAAGTGTGATATTTGTGGGGGGAAAATATAATGCCATTACTGGACATGTAATAAACACATAATACATAATTGATTGCACCGAAAATGAATTGTGCACAATCCTTATGCATAAATTTTGACACATCCTATGCTAGTCTAAAAGACATATTGAGTAGACAAATCTCTCTTCAATTTTTGCTCAGTTGTGGCTGTATCTTTGCAAGTAGTTGCACAATAGCTGTCGACCTTGTATTTCTTGCTCAAGCAACTAGCCACCATAGCAACTTTAACCTCAAGGAACTGAGTTCTTCCTATTATACAACATTAAAAAGCATCAAACAAGGGATACAGTGGAGTAGAGGATTAAAATCTAAAAATAATGCATTCATAGATAAACACTTAATCAACTCATACTTTTGTATAATAAGGAATAATATATTCAATTCCATCTTCTCTTGTACGTGGGGCCACTCTCTCAAATATTTGATGACATGAATCCCACAATTGTCATTGGACAGTTGACAAACCACACTATTAGGTTCTATTAATAATGGGAAATGTAGCACAAAAACCTTATTGAAAACTCACGTATTTTGTTGGACATGAACAGTGGGGTACAAGATGTCATTGTTCACATGTGGGTTACTCAATGACTCCAGATCAGGCTTCACTCTCTTTAGTATGTCAATGAAGTATGCCCTCTAGATTAAAAAAACATAACTATTAAACAATAGTTTTAATCAACGGTGACAAAGTATTAATAAGGATGATTGAACTAACACAAAATTGAGCCATCTTGCGCTGGCCTTTATCTTTAGGATCAGTTTTTCTCTTCTTTTGCTTTTTCTTTTGTTTGTTACCTCATCGCCACCATACAGGGAGTCTAACACATAAAACCTTAGTGTCCTTGGTTCAAACACAAAGCAGAACCAGTGCATTGCAAATATGATCGGTGCAAAGAGATAGTTATATTCCCCTAAATTGTAGCCCAGGTGTTCTGGGAGTACTTCTTTCAGGTTTTTCTCCACCTCCCATGATCTTTGTTGTTGCACCATTCTTGTCTATGATGGCCAACAATAGAGAACATCAACTTGTTAATATCCAAACATTTATTGCAAATACTCTAGTTCTATATGCAAATTTTCAAATTGTCCTTGTCACAAGACGATGTGATTCAATGCATTCTCAGAGACACATATGGAGACCATGAATTTGTTAATATTTGAACTTTTATTATAAATACTCTAGTTCTATGTGCAAATTTTCAAATTGTTCTTGTCACAGGACAATGTAATTCAAATTCTCAGACACATAAAGAGCCCATGAACTTGTTAATATCCGAACTTTCATTGTAAATACTCTAGTTCTATGTGCAAATTTCTAAATTGTTCTTATCACAAGACAATGTAATTTAATGTATTCTTAGAGACATATATAGAGACCATGAACTTGTTAATATTTGAACTTTCATTGTAAATACTCTAGTTCTATATGCAAATTTTCAAATTGTTCTTGTCTTCGGACAATGTAATTTAATGTATTCTCAGAGATACATATGAACGTATTAACAGAAAGAAAACTAGACAAGAATAACTATGAAATCATCATCAAATATATGACTCTTTACCACATAAGCTTGTTCCTTATGTTTGCTGTTCATAGCATGGGCAATCAATGACATAATCTGCATATTTATGCAACATGAAAATTAAAATTGATTCACAATATGTGCCTGTACAAATTCAATTCAACTTCACACATACTCGGCTGCTTATCCACTGCCTTGGACTAAGGACCTATGAGTCTTGCTGTGTTGTATAATGGCCAAACATCTCCACCAAAACCCTACACAATAGACATAAAGGTTAAATTAGTGTAGTGCTATTATTCCCATGCCATCGCAGCTTCAACCACTCTTCGTACTTACTCTCCAGCCTCGTCTTGTAGACACTGATTACTACGAATTTTATAAAACGTTTCCTTTTCACTGACTTTGACCTTTTAACGTACGTAGCTTGATATGGTGACTTTACATCCGGTTTATGATGTCTTTTTGACCTCCTTGTGGGTAGTCGCATTGCTTTTCATTTTCTATGCCCTTTATCAACTTCTTTTTCTTTTTCAAGTTCACCATCATTCTATTTTCCTTCATTTTCATCTTCATCTGCTTCTAACTGTTCTTTCTTCATCCTTTTCTTCATCATCATCATCTTCTTCACCTTTTTCTTCATCCTCGTCTTCTTCTTTATCTTTTTCTTCCTCCTCATCTTCTTCCTTATTTTTTCCCCTCATCTTCAGCTTCATCATGTTTTTTCCCTTGTTCTTCATCTACATCTTCTTCTTCTTCAACTTTATTGTCACCTTCTCCTACCTCTGGAGCATCTTTTTTGTTCTTTTTCTTAGAGGCTGCATCTATTTCTTTTTCATCTTCATCTTCCTCTTTTCTTTATCTTCATTTTCACCTTCTCCTACCTCTGTAGCATGCATTCCTTCATTTTTCCCACTAGCAGGCCTTTTACTTTCTAACTGTATCAGTTCTTAGAAAACAAAACTTTTAAGCTTTTCCATTTCACTATTTAATTTATTGTTGAATTTCAGCCAAAATTCCTAAATGTCCTACATATTTAAATGTATGTAAGAAAACATACATAAATTCACTGTCAGCGAATGAGACTAATACATTACTACTACTTACTGGTCTTAGAAACTTGTTCCCCTCGGCTGTGTTGTTGACTTTACTTCTGCAGTAGTGAGCCTGTGAAAGATGCCATGTTAACTTCCCTTTTCTACTTTAATCCTCTTCTTCACAGTGTTATCATCCTAATACTTAATTGCATGAGGTGATTTGGGTACATCTTTCCCCAGTGGGAAGCTTTACAAGAGGTAAAGCTGAAAAAGAAAAACATAACAAGTTATTAATCAAACAAGGCAATACGGGAACAACTTAATTAGTGAAATCTTTCATTTAATTATGTAGACAAGTATATAAGTATCAGTAACAAATACATGTAGCCTCCAATGACTTTTGAGCCTTCAGCCTTTCCTTCTTTGCTGCCCATGTTGTACCGTTATGTTTCATCACTCACTTCATCAAGCACAAATATTGCCCAGTCAAATTTTACCCACTCATTCTTTGTGCAAGCCATTAGTTTTAACACTTTCTCATTGACACTTGCACTCCCGATAAGATAAAGAAAAGTTCCTAATGTAAAGAGGACAAAATAGAACTCAAACATTCCATCATCTTCCTCACTCATTAGCTTTTTCCCAACTTCAGCATATGTCAATGGCGTATATTTTCTTTTCAGCTCCTTCACTTCATCTTTAAAGCCATCTAACTTCATTATTCAACCTTTATCCTGTAAGCCCATTAGCACTTTCACATCTTTAGGTGTTACTGTCAATGTCTTCCCCCTTATGATCAGTTCTTTTATGGGAGAATTAAAACATCCTATTTTTAACCCCTCAGAGTACGTGTTTGGAAGCATTATGGTTCAAGCGGATCACGACACAAGCTCGTGGATTAAAATTTCAACATAATTACTTGGGTTGCTATTCACTGTTTAAATTCAGATTTTCGGTCCAATTTTGAAAAATCATAACTAATTCTATAAAAATCATATTAAGGTGCTCTAAAATTCTACAGAAAGCTCTTCGAAAGATCATTAAGGAAAAAATATCAAATTAGACTTATCCTTGCCAATTCATACAGTTTAATCAATAAAGATTACTATTCATTTGGTAAAATATGGAACTTTCAGATTCTGTGCCTCAATTTTGAAAATTCATATCTCCTTGTGTACATGTCCAATTGAGCCGATCTACCACTCATTTTAAGTCTTGGGATGTATACTATAAGTTTGCCAAATCTTGTGGCTCAACTCATTCATTTGGTAGGCCAAACTGGAGCTACAAAACTCACTGCTTTGTGACCTACGTTTTATCCCTTAACCTCTTTTTACTTTAATTCTTTCTATTTCTTTGGCATACATAAATTGAGTTTATGCTTTTCCAATTGTTCTCATAAATTTCTATTCATCCAATAAATATTGTAATTAAATACATGGCATTTTGGCATCCATAACATAAATTACATAATAGGAGAATTATACATTGAATAATAACATCATTCATTAACGTCAATAATTCTCCACTTTCTTCTCCTTGCCTATTGCCCACCATTGATTGACCTAAATGATTGGTTAGGGAGGGGTGAGATTCAGGAGAATCTTATTAGCAAATACGACCCATAAGCATGCAAGATATAATGCACATGCATGACATGTTATAACATTAATACATGAATGCCATGGAAAGTAAGCTAAAGCATTTCATAATTTCATAACATATTGCCAAGGCAACACATAACATAAACTTGCAAACATAACTTTGCAAACATTTCATCATAGCTTAGTCACATCATGGCAACACAACCACATCATGCAAGCATACTTATCAAGCACACAATATAGGTAAGTTCACTATCTTGTAACATAGCTTTCCTCTTGCTTTTCCTTTGATTCCCTTGTCTTTCCAACCCTATGGATTTTCAGTCAACACCATTAAACATCATCTTGGATGTTCCAAGGTCCTAAACACATCAATACATGATGAAAAACAATTATTAGAATCAAGTCATCAACTTATCTCTACTGGATTCTTTCTTGAACATATTTGAACTCTAACTTTTGAGTTTCAATTCTAACCTTCCTAAAATTATTTTCACATGCAATTCCCACATAATTTTGCATGTAGAGTCCATTTCCAAGCTTAAAACAATCAAAATCCAATCCTAACCATTCAGAAAAGTCAAGGCTGAACAGAATCACAAACTAAGGGAAAGTTAGATTTCTTGCAAAATCAACACAGAACCACTTGATTCTTATTGTTTCCAAGCCTTTAAACATGCTTTTAACATCCATGTCATCTTCTTCTATTCCAATAAATTTTGTACAGCACCTCCCCATAGGATTTCAATTATAAAAAATCCAATCAAACCAACTACCAACTCAAAAATAACAATGGAGGTAGAAACTACATAAAAAACGGCACACATACCTTATTTTAGAGCTTGATCTGGCTTGGGATTGTCACACCCTGATAATCTTATCCTAATTGATGAATGATTTGTGATTGACTAAGGCCAAATAGTATAGTAGACTGTCGAGGATCCAGGCTATGAAGAAAAATCAGGATAGGGACATAACGGTCATTTTTGAAAAGATCGGTTAAGAAAGGGCAGTATTGGAAATAATGTCCGAAATTCTTGAAAATTCCCAGCAAAATCATGAAAAATAGAAAGGAGGGTACAGAACAATGTTTGAGGCTTAGAAGGTGAATATAGGATTAAAAATAATTTATCAGGGAATTATTTGTAATTATTGGAATTTTTGGTTAATTAAAGAAAATTAGCCAATTTCCATTATTTAAAATATATAGAGGCCTCAAAAATTCAAGAAAAAATATGGATAAATTATGTGACATATTATCCTAATTT
Source organism: Neltuma alba (assembly GCF_004799145.2). Taxonomy (NCBI): domain Eukaryota; kingdom Viridiplantae; phylum Streptophyta; class Magnoliopsida; order Fabales; family Fabaceae; genus Neltuma; species Neltuma alba. The sequence goes on along the minus strand of NW_021632454.1, from coordinate 52,716 downwards.
ATAAAATTACTTCCGACCTTTGGATGTGTAGAGGTTAGTTTAAAGAATATTTATTACCGAATTATTATCGGTAGAATAGTGATTTTTGACAGAGAAAAATTTAGAAAATTATAGAGGGAGGTAGAACTTGAGAAAAATCATGGAATACCCTTGGAATGAGGGGAATTTAATGAGGTGTTGAAATCAAAATTTTGTGACAGTAAATTGGACAGGATTGTTGGAAAATCGGACCGAAAATACACAAATAATCAGTGGATTGCACTGAATATTGGATGATTCATTTTTCTCCCAATATTTAGAGTAATATTTCGGCCAAAAATAAAGGGGGAGGACAAAGTTGGAATTTTCCACATTGTTCAAGGGCATAAAGGGAAATAAGAGACAAAACATTAAAATAATATTTTATTTCCACATGAAAAGCACATGGTGATTAGGTGTCCATCCATGTGTCAACTTCTTATGGTGTGTGCCCTAGGATTTGTCCATGTGTAAAGTGGAAAAAAAATGAACGGCCGAGATCGCATCTTTTTCCTGAAGGGCATTTTTGGAATTTTAAAAAATCAAAGCCTATAAATACCCCCTTTCATGAACAATTCGGCCAAAGAGGTTTGCATGAGAGGGAATGTTGTGTTCTTGAGTTTTAGGAGAGAGAAAGGAAGAAAGAAGAGAGAGAAAGGGAGAAAGCAAAGTTAGACACCTCTAATCGCCGATTAAGAGCTAATTAAGGTATGTTTACCTCCCTAAGTGTTAATTATTTTTAGTTAATTATTTATTTGAGGAAGATTAGGATTAGTTGCCTTAATTAATTATGGTTTAGTGGTAGCTAAGATTAATCATGTTATTTGATTAAAGATTAGTAAGTAATTAAGGTTAGCTACCTTGATTAATTAGTAATTAGTGATTAGTTATGCTAATTGAAGAATGATTAATTATGATTAATCATGTTGATTAGAGGATGATTAATGGTTAATCCATAAGGGATTAGTGACTTAATCTTAGAAGATTATGTTGTACTAATGACTATATGACTTGAGGACCCTAATTAAATATTGGATTAAGGATTAAGGGTTAGTGATTTACCAAAAAAGCATGATTAATCATGGATTAAGGAAGAATTCCAAGACCTTAACTGAGGATTAAGGCTTGGTCAAACCAAAGTCAAAGGTTTAGGAAAGGTATACAGAAATTATAAATTGAAAGGCACAAGGGTAGCATTATATAGAGAAAGAATTGTATACTGGATATGGAATTTACTATACCCTTACTGTATGGTTGATAGGCAATTTTCTGGAAACCTAGGAGGATCTCAAGCAAGGAAACAAGGAGGAAACATTAAGCGTGGAACTGAGGTAGCGTGAACTTGCAATTATTTTATTGACCTGCATTTGGTGTTTCTGCTATGTGTGTTTATGTGCCATGAGAATGTTTATTCCCAGATGATGTGAACTCCTTGCAATGTATGCCTTGGCTCTTGCATGATTGAGTTTTGACCAGAATGATTATATGCTCCATGATATGATGACATGGATATAGAATGGTTATGGCATGGCATAAAGACTAGCAATGTTATTTTACTGCATGTAGCATGACATCTTATGCATGTTGACTTGATGGTTGTATGTTCAATGTTACTGGGATTTCTATGAAATCTCATTCCTCCTATAACATGGTATTCTAGGTGCTACTACTTCCAAGGAGAAGGGAAAAGAAATAATCATGGCTTGAGGAAGTTATTAGTTATGTACTGTATTATATGGTTTTGAACCTTTCTCTTTCAAGCCATGTAAGCATATTCTGATCTTGAATACATGATATGATGACCTTTTGAAATGTATATTAATGGTAGAGCACCTTTATATGTGATTATGGTATGCTTATAGTGAAAAACGAAATGGTGCTAGAATTAGTGAAAAAGGGGGATAAAAATGGTCTAGATTTGACCAAACTTTGACCAACAAAGACCATGGTCAAATGGTTGACTTTTTCCCTGAAATTTGGCATGCAAATAGATCTTATTTTTCCCTTTAAAATGAGTGGTAAAGCGTCACAATCGGAGCTCTGTGCAAGAAATTATGCCTTTTCAAAGTTAGGCAAAAATCCTGGAAAATAGAAAAATGACCAAATGAACAGTACTTTTCGAAATTAAAATCGGATACGTTTCTGATTAAAGTGGAACCTGAGGTCATTTTTCCTTGATAGATGATGTTAAGAGCTTCGAGTGAGACTTAGAACAACCTTGTTTCAATTTTTCTAGAATTAGTTATGATTTTCCAAAGTTATGCCAAGTTTAAGGTTACAGTAAATAGTAATGCGGGAAAAGAAATTTTCAAATTCAGATTTTTCAACCCAGTAACCTTAAATTGCGCTTCTGAATATCTTAACTTGGCACAATATAAGGTCGTAAACGTAAGGTGTTACAGGGATCACTTGGCCTTTCTTTCTCCCTCTTTTTTCTCTCTCTAGAAACCATTTTGTAAGAGCTTCCCCATAGGTACAAGGAGCTTGGATGAAATGGTGAGGTGGGGAGGGGTATTTATAGAAAACAAGACTGAATCTCAACCGTTGATCTTAAAAATACGTGGCTTGATCTGGACCGTCCATTTTCTCTTTTTATCTTGTGATGACATGTGTCCTATGACATCATGCTTACCTCATCTTCATGACATCATGCTTACATCATCAAGCCACATGTCTTTAATCCAACCGCACACGTGTCTTGCATCCAACTGTACACATAATACCTTCTTTTCCCATCTAACCGTACACTTGTTTCTTCCATATTCCTTCATCATTTTGGCATTAAAACAGGGAGGAAATTAATATAAAATTTGTGCAAAATATAGCCCTTAGGCATTCCTCTACCTATTTTGCCATTCTGCACCGTATCGGGTACTTTTTCTGAGTCCTGAATAATCTGGTACCACTGGGACATGCTCTGGCACCATTTTCTCATCTTAATTAAATACAGACATGGCGCCATCTTAGAGGAGCATAGATGAAAATAATTAGCTCTACTGACAGGCTACTTAACCTTATTGAGTCATGCATAGAGATTTCACCATAACGGGTAGACAAAGGACTGTCTAAAATTTTCTCGTACTACGTTCTGATTGTTATGCTGTCTATAAATATCTTTTGCTAACTCAGCATGATGACTCGTAGGTGTCATGATTGCATTTGGTGACTCAGCATGCTGACTTAGCAGTGTTATGATTGCATTTGGTGACTCAACATGCTGACTCAACGCCGTCATGATGGTTTTTAGATATTTTCTTTCTCCTTTTCCCAGAAATATTATTAGATAATACTGAATCGGGGTTACCTTCTCTGTATTCTTTCTATCGGCTCGTAACTCCATTGATATGTCTCTGGGTTTCATTCTTTCCCTTTCATCATGGGAAATTCCTCTAATTTTTCTCGGGTCAAAAGTCAAACTCTAGACAGCTATTTTGACTTCCCCAAATAGGATATAAATAGGCTTTAAATTTAATTAAAGCTAACCTTGTCAGTTTCTGGGGACGAAATTAATTTTACAATCTGTGTAAATTCCTCAACTACTGTTCCCCAGTTTTTCCTGATTATTTGAGGCCATCTCATGGCTTAAATAATTCAATTTAAGTTACTATCTCAAATTGTCCAAAAGCCTAGAATGACTTCAGGGCATTTCCATCATTTCTAGCCTTATATTAGCTCTGGATCCTATTCCCATTTTTCTAGAATTTTTCTAAGTCATTTAGGCCCTTTCTGCTAACTCTGAGCGTCAGTCGACCAGAACTTTTATTATTTAGAATTAGATCTCTACTTGGCCTAAGAATCTTTTCTTTGCAGTTTGGTCCATCCTTAGGCTTAACCTTCAGAACCATCTACCTCTTGCAAGTTTCTAGTATAACCTCTGGCCCATAGCTGTTTCCAACTTGTCATTTTTTAGTCCTCGAACACTATTGTTTTATACATTTACCCTTGGAAAATCTCTTTTTCCTTCTGAGGGATCTCCGTGACTTTTGTTGCATTGAACTTAGCAATCATCATTTCCTTGTGCTATTACTTGTGTCTATGAGCCAAAATTTGGGATGTTACAGGAATCATATGCATATATAACCTCCACATATAAATCTCTTGGAATCTTATTCAGCATGATATTTAATAGCTTTCTAAACCCTAAAATTTCTACCCTGTTCTTTAAATTTGTTTTGCCCTTAACAGAATCAGCTACTTCGTTGAATTTTGATGGGGAGCAACGGCTCAAAAAATGATGTCACATATTTCTTCCTCTTTCCTTGTGATGACTCTTCCTCCTTTATTCTATATGGCTCCTTCTCAACATTTGTATTTTCTTCCAAACTTCTGATGCTGCATCTGACACATCTTTCATCCCATTATGTCCTCTTTATTCTTTTTCCAAAATTTAGTCTTAAATACCTTCTACCCTGTAACTTCTGGATCTTTTTTGTCATCTTTTGTAAGTCTGCACACAATAATTATTATTTCATTAATAAGTATGGTAAACAGTACATCAATATCTATTGCATGCAACTCTAGTTGTTAAATGAACTCCACACTTCTAAATACACTAACTATTATTAAAAATTTCTTTACTTCACTTGTTACAGGATGAGATATCTCATTGTTATAGTTAAGTTGTAAATGCACTAATTCGTCATGTCAATTGCCTAGAATAAATTGCCAGTACACTAAAGATGAAGTTTCCATAATGAACTTCTTAATGCACTACTTCTTCTCACAAATTGCCTAACTTCAGTTGTTACGCCATTGAATATCAATTTACCACAATCAACTTGTAAATGCATTAGTTCTTATGCCAAATTGCCTAACTTCAATTGCTATACCACTAACTACAAACAATCACAGACATTAAGTTCTTCTCTCCAGCCCAAACCTTATCCCAAACATAATGTTCCCCGTCACAATTTTATTCACCCACCACTCATCACAAAAATTGAAATGCACATAAACGAGCAACCTACCTTTGTCAAAAGTAAAAAACTAAGCACCCAGCACAAAAATAGACCCAAACAATTGGTGCTCTTTCCTCAATATACTAACAGAATAATGGAAGATTTAGTCACACAAATAGAGCTTCATTCACCTGTCTCACTTACAAATAAACCCAATCACACAAATACAACATTCAAGATACATAAGGAGGCTTAACTTTACCGAACTTCACTCTTCTATTTGCCTAAAGTCTCTTGTACTTTTCGTTCGTCCTTTCTTGATTGCCTTCCAATCGATATATGCTTCTCTTTCTTCTTCTTTTTGTTCTATTGACTATCATGCACCAAAGCACTAGCCTTCTAAGTTTCCTCCTTTGTCCATGGCAATGGCTACATTGGAACCATAGCAATGGTGACGACAACAATCTTGTTCAGTGGTTGAAGTAGTTTGACAGTTTTTAGAGAGACAAAACCGCAACAATTGTAAAAGGGAAGAGGGAATGTGACTAATATGAGAGAGGGAAAGTGGGATCAAGTTTTTAAATATTTTTTAGCCCTCTTATTTCCTAATTTCAAGTGACAATTAACAGGGGCGTTTTAGTAAAATGGGTTGTGCAATTAATTTCAGTTTGCTCCCTAGGTCCTTTAATAAAATTTTAGAATCTTTTAATGAAATTTCAAAATTTTGTGGGGGTTGTTTGAAATTAATTGCCATTTGCGGTCCTTAATTGAAATTTTTCCTTTAAAAAGTCACCCTTATTGCACAGGTCATACAACCAGTATTGAAAAAGTAACCTCTTAAAAATTGATTGTAATACCAACTGGAGAAATTCTTGCATGAACTTAGTATGCCAGCTCATTTATGCATTGACTAACAAAATTTTGACATCTCAAGTATTTTTTATCTCATATGTTAGCCCACATGTCATTGCCCCTCTCTTTATTATTTTAATTAGTTTTCAAAAATAGGTGCTTCTTTATTCTCTCCCACTCTCTCTCTCATTTGTAAAATTTTTTCAAAACTTTTTACTCTCCTTCTCATAATTATCGCCACTCCTCCCATCTCTCTTTCTTCGCCACGCTACTCTCCGTCTCTTGCCCTCCCAATAGAATCCCCTCTTCTTTCGTTTTCCTTTCATAATAAATTGTTAATAATTAATAATTATTAATTCTACTCCCTCCTTCTCCTCTGAACTCAGATGATTCAAATCATTCGATTCCATTTAAGCTTGCTTACACGGGTTCAACTGATTTTTTTTTTATATTCCTGCTATGCGCTACTGTGTAATTTGCCATGCTGTCGATGTCGTCCTCAGCATCCCACCAGAACTGGGGCCCTCAATTGCCGCCATGGTAGGGGTCTTGTCTGAACCTTCGTATTCATGGGCTTGAATGTGCAGTGTGCTTGAATGAGTTGACACACGAGGTAGAAGAACAAGATAAAAGTCCTGAAGGAAGACTTGGAGCGAACGATGGTAAGGTTGAAGATGGTGCAATGGCTGTTGGAGGAGATCGATTGAAGTGGGGTGAAGAGGAGGCAGAGAGAGAAAGTAGCTTGATAGGAGTAGAGAGATGGAACTACTGGTAGATGCCGGTAATTGTGAGAGGGAAAGTTTTTGAAAAGATTTTACAGATGAGAGAGAGAGAGTAGGAGAGGAAAAAAAACAACATATTTCTAAAAAAATAATTAAAGAGAGAGGCAGTGACATGCAGAGTGACACATGGGATAAAAAATATTTGAGATGACAAAATTTTATTGGCAGTGCATAAATGAGGTGGCACAGGGTTGATGCAAGAATTTCTCTACCAACTGGCATATATTTTGAAGGAAAAATTGCAAATAAAGACCCCCAATATATAAAATGGCAATCAGGGACCCTGAATTTGTGAAATTACTACAGAGGACCCGGTCTTAATTTGTAATTATAAAATGTGTGTTAAATAGCTGAAATGCCCCTTACTCATCGTTACTGTTAATAAAGGCAGGATTTTAAGGGGTGGCGGGAGAGTTGCTGGAGAAGGAAGACCCGAACGAGTTTGTGTGATATTTGTAAAAACCCTCTACCTCAAGAAATTATAACTCATCATAAAATCACTACTATGGTAGAAAAGGAAAATCTGTTAAATGAACTACCATAGTAGGAAGAAATTTGCATAATTTTGAATTCACATTTAAACCGTTGCATGCAACTGAAATCATTCATTCAATCATAATCCACTGGGCCTTCGAGCCTCTGGCCCGGGTAACAACATACATCTAAAAATCAGCCCATCCAATTTGTTTTCCACCAGATATAACAAAGTTCCATAAAACAATAGCAATGGCCTCCGGCCAACTAAAACAAGGAGGTAACGTATCCTCCAATTTACAATAGATCAACAATCAAAATATCACAAAAGACCCCTAACTGTGGCAATATACAACATATTCATACATAAACAAAGGCTAGAGGCCTAAAGCTAACCAAGCTTAAGCCTCTGCGTCTCTTCCCGAAGGCGCACGCCTAGAAACTTCACCTGAAAACATTGTAAACCACGGGGTGAGACAAAGTCCCAGTAACCAACCTTTCCAATACTAGGTACTACTAAATAGGTGCTCGTGAGGTGTCAAGTGGGGCAGTTCACAAGTAATATAATAACAAGATAGCCACAATAAATCATGCGAGTGAAATGATGCAATTCCTATTAACCAAATCCCTCACTTTGGGGGATTTTCAGGAGCCGAAGCCGGCCTATCCCTCACTATGGGGGACGTAAGGAGCCATAAAAGGCCTATCCCTCACTCTGGGGACGTAGGGAGCCAAAAGGCCTATCCCTCACTATGGGGGACGTACTAAGCCAACCATCATGCATTAATGGAGGCCTTACCACGTGGTAGTAACTATCAAACTCTCACCAAATCCCAAATCATGCATCATGCTCAAATCATAATCAAAGAGTAATAATCATTTCACAATTAACCTCATTCAGTGGCATATCTTTCACAATTCCAAAAATGCATTCATCATAAATCAAAACCCCACAAGACGGTTTTCCCTTTTTATATACAACATATAGTTTGAACACAATTACTATTTGGAGCACAAAACACAAATCTACTCACAATACCACAGAAGCAAGTACTAAGGATTGGAAAGTGGTTACCTCTCGCCTGAGCAAGGAATAACAAACCGACAATGTGGCCCCGTGCACCACCACGACTCACAACCGGTCTACACAAGCACACAAACACACAACCATCATATATTAGCTTTCAAACTAATAATGTGGCCAAAACAACACTTGGGGACACAAAATTCCTATCTCCCATCAAAACTCTACCCAACTCAAAGGGTATAACTATCAAGGCAACACTCCAAGGTCATACCAATCCATTAACACCTTAATTCCTTTCCAAACATCAATTAAGATTCACAACCTCAAGGACCCATTATGGAATTCTACACCCAAACATCCCATTTGAGCAATTAAGGCTCCAACAATAATTCTAAACCGATTAAACATCCAATTTAACCCTCCTTAACATAACCCAATTCACAAAACTCAAAATCAATCTCTACATTATCATCCTCAATCCCAAATCATCCAATTCCATAAACCCTAGCTCCAAAAATTCAAGATTCTTTAAATCCAAGGAAACTACACCGATTAAATACTTAAACTAACCCAATGCAATCAATTAAACTCAAAACAATCGGTCAAAAACCTCAATTCCATCACAACCTAGAAAATCCTAGGGTTCTACCAAAAATCCTCATAAATTCCATGGAATTTCAAGAAAGAAAGAAGATTAGAGGTTAAAATCACTTACTTGAGGTAATGGATCCTTAGAAATGTCTTTCCCAAGCCTCAAAACCGAAACCCTAGCAGAGCTCCTCTCTCCTCCTTCAGATTTTCTAATTTTCGCACAACTGAACCCTCCAGCGACTATATAGAATCGCGACCTTTCGCCGCGGCGAACCCCAATCTTCGCCGCAGCGAACTAATCCCGAGAGGGATTACTCGCCTGAAAACCCGACTTCGCCGCGGCGAACTCCAATCTTCGCCGCGGCGAAAGCTTCCCGAGAGGAAACTCTCGCTCACCCAGAAGAATTTGCTGCGCATGCCCCTACCTTCGCCGCGGCGAAACCTTCCCGAAAGGGAAGCCTCGCTCACCTGAACAACTTCGCCGCGGCGTCCCCTAGACTTCGCCGCGGCCAAACCTTCCCGAGAAGACACTCCCCTCTGAAACTCCCGGTGCGCTGCGGCGAAGTAAAATTCGCCGTGGCGAACATACCCTGAGAGGGGTACGTTCACCTATTCCTCCAACAAACCTCAAATCCAACCCAAACACCAAGATCAAGATTAAATCACTAATCTATCCTCAAAATCAACCCAAAAGAGGCTATTAAAACCCGATAAAACTTAGGATGTTACAATATTAGGATCTTCCAACATTGGCAATGATACGAGTAACTTACTGACTAAACCCTTTTTGTATTGTTCCTTGTAAGAGTTACACATTGTGATATTCTTCATCTTCATCTCTACTGTGTGGGTGAGTAGGCTGGAGGAAGGGAGGGAATGGGAGATGTAGTTGAAGATGAAAGATATCACAATGTAGGAGGTTGTGGTTAGTTGGAGGTGGGATATTTTTGTTTTTGTAGTGTGAATGGTCATCTGTCATTTGTACTGCATGGTGCTGGTTGCGATGGGGAAGGGGTAGGAGTGTAGTGGTTTTGGCAGAGTGTAGGTGGGATAATGGCCGTTTGTTTGACCGTGAAGGTTGAGGTGTTGCCGCGGAAAGAGAGAATGATGATGCCATGATTTTCGGTGTTGAAGTCGTCAAGCCCTAAAGTGAAGTTGTGAAGCCCTAAAGTGATGTTGGGAAGACAGGAGGTCGCGGGTTTTTAATTTGGTATGTTAATGATTAAGTTGATGGAATAAATGTGTAAATATTTATTAGTGAAGCTAACGTACTGACTAAACGTAAATTGTTGCTGTAGATTAGTATGAAAAATGGATTTCAATAACCAAAGAAGCTGTGGGAAGGAGTTGTTCTGTTACGTGCACGTTGGTGGACATTTTGAAGCAAGTGGTGAAGGGATAGTTAAATATATTAGAGGGAGTATAAGGGTAACCAGTATAAAAGAATGGATAACAGTAGACGAGTTGTGTGGAATAATTTCACAGTGGATAGGCAATGATGGTGGTGGATATGAGATTAAGTATAAAGTTAAATTTGATGAGAGTATATTGATTGATCTTTGTGATGATGGGGATATCTACAACTTGTTTAGATATAATGACAACAGTGGTCATGTGTATGTAGGAGGGAAAGGGAATGATAGGGAACCTAGAGCAAGGAATGATCCAGACATGTAAGTGGTTATGTTTTCCAATTGAATCTTGTTATTTACTAATATATTGTTGGTAATTCGAATAGAAATGTTGTAACCAAGCTAATGGTGTTGCAGTCCTAAATTGTAATTAGTAAATGCAAGCATGTTATTGAACATAGTGGACATGTCATTTCCATTTGTAAACTTGTGTTTTAGAAATGCAAACTTGTTATTAGACATAAGTAGTGGTTTCCATATGTAGACTTGTAATTCAACGTATTGAAGTTGTAATTATCATATACAGACTTGTTATTTAGATCTGTAAATGTTATTTTACTAACTAGTAGTTTTTATATGGAAACTTGTTATGTGAGTAACTCAAGTTGTAATTACCACATTTGGACTTGTTATTTTAGCAACGAATAGTTTGTATATGCGGACTTGTTATTTAGATATGCAGACATGTTATTTTATTCAAACCTGTCGTTTGAATATAGCCGTCCTAACTTGGTATTATGGTGGCAGAGTGAGAATTTATTTGGACTTTCACAAGACATGAATGCATTTGAAACGACCATTGGTGATGAACATGAGCCAGTGAATGTTGAGAATGGAGTTGAATGCATGACTTTTGAAGGAGGCAGATCAAGTCAGAGAAGCAAGTGTAGTGGTTTAGAGAGTCAGGGAACAATGACGGGCAAGATGAATTGTATGAAATGGGCAGGAGTATTTGTAGGAGTAGGCCAATATGTTCCACATGCTGTTGCTTTTAGGGAAGCTGTGTACAGCTTCAGTATTATAGAGAAGTTTGCAGTGAGATATGTCAGGAATAGTAAGGAGAAGATGAATGTGAGATGCAAAGTAGAAGGGTGTCCTTGGAAGATATGTGCAAATGCTGTTGGAAAGAACAATCATCTATTACGTGTGACTACATTTTGCAATGAGCACATTCATTCAGCGCAAGACAATTTGATTGTGACTTATGGTGGGAGTGCTGCGTTGACATCATTAGTAATGTTGAAGAGATAAGGGACCATGCTGAAAAACGGCCCACTGAGATAAGAAAGATATTGGAGAGGGAGTATGGTGTGACGCTTACATATTGTCAGGCATATAGAGCAAAGGAAAAGGCAATAGAAGAAATACATGGGAAACTGGAACAGTTATATATGTTAATACCATGGTTATGTGAAAGGTTGAAGGAAACTGATGACAAAACGGTTGCTGAATAGGCCTCCATTGGTAATAGATTTGAGCATGTGTTCATTGCATATGGTGTATGTGTTGAGGGTTTTTTGAACAGTGCAAGGCCTATATTATATGTTGAAGGTACTCATTTAAGTGGTCCATATAAGGGGACGTTATTGTCAGCTTCAGCATATGATGCGGATAATGAGATGTTGCCGTTTGCAATAGCAGTGGTGAAGGGAGAGAATCTTGATGATTGGACGTGGTTTTTTCACAAGATTAAACAAATAGTTGGTTCAATGCAACTGATTATTGTGTCAGATACACATAATTCCATAATTGGTGCTGTGCAAGTAATATTTGGGGGTGAAAGGCATGCATACTGTTATAGGCATGTGAAGGAGAACTTTAGCTCTGAATATATGAAATTAAACAGAGGTCGGAGAAGGACAAGTGAAAATTGAAAGGAAGATGCATTGAAGGTACTAGATAAAGTGGCTTATGCAAGACTTGCAGATGAGTTTGATCATGCGCTGGATGATCTCAGAACCATGTCTCATGAGTTATATGAGTAGGTTATCAATCAAGGTGATGTGGATAGGTGCGCATTGAAAAAGTTCCCATATAGAAGGTGGGACAACATAACAACTAATTTAGCTGAATCTTTTAATGCTTGGATAGAAAGGGAGAGGAAGCATAACGTGGCCCAAATAATCCATGAGCACCGGGAGAAAGTAGCAAGAAAGATGCGTGCATCATATGCAGCAATGACTAAGTAGAGTAATTGTGTTGGGCCAAAAATAGAGGCAAAAGTGTTGGAGCATGTGCATTTCAGTAGGTACATGCACTGTGAGAAATATGGAGGGGGAAGAATATGCGTGCACACATCATGTGGAGACCAAAGAGTGGACGTTGGCCTACACCAATGTAGCTGTGGAACTTGGCAAATGTCAGAGATTCCATGCTCATATGCTTGTGCAGCCATTAAGACCATAGGGGGAAACGTTTATGATTATGTTGAAGAGTGTTACAAATGTTCATCCTAAGAAAAAAATTTATGCCCGGAGCATAGTTCTAGTGGTGACAATTAATATGCCTCACCTGAATGACTATAGGTTTGAGAATCTTACTGCCCAACCCTTGCTTTTACCCCCAATCACTGCTAGGCCTTCTGGAAGACCAAGAAGAAACAGAAAGGAATCACAATTCCACAACAAAAAAATATATCATTGCACTAGATGTCTTCATCCTGGACATACAAAGAGGACATGCAAAAATCCTAACCCAAGTTGACTTCCACTTACAAATGGGACAACTAATTCTTTTGGCACATATAGGGTTCATCCTTCTTAATTTTTTTGGGAGCAGGGTGTTGGTAGATGTGCACATATATTTTTTGTTACTTCCATGTTTGGTGACAAAGGGACATTAAGTGGAAGATGCAAGTTAATGTGCACTTGTCATTGAATGTTGTAAAGAACTTGTTGCTGTGAAAGAAATCAGAACTTGTTACTTCTTGTTATTTTGCATAGTTAAATTGTCATTTGCTTTTGTGCACTTGTAATTTTATGTTCATCAGAAATGTGCAAAGTGTAATTCTGTGTTTATCAGAAGTGGTTGCTGTTAGAAAACAAAATGTGTCAAAACCTTACAGGAACTTGTCATGTGCCATAGTAAAGTTGTCACTTAGCAATGTCAAGTTGTAATTACGTGTTTATCAGTAATGGTTGCTGTCAGAAATGTGCAATGTGTAATTCCGTGTTTATCAAAAGTGGTTGCTGTCAGAAAACGAACTGTGTCAAAACCTTCCAGGAACTTGTCATGAGCCATAGTAAAGTTGTCATTTAGCAATGTCAAGTTGTAATTTCGTGTTTATCAGTAGTGGTTGCTGTCAGAAATGTGCAATGTGTAATTCTGTATTTATCAGAAGTGGTTGCTGTCAGAAAATGAAATGTGTCAAAACCTTCCAGGAACTTGTCATGTGCCATAGTAAAGTTGTCATTTGGCAATGTCAAGTTGTAATTCCGTGTTTATCAGTAGTGGTTGCTGTCAGAAATGTGCAATGTGTAATTCCGTGTTTATCAGAAGTGGTTGCTGTCAGAAAACAAAATGTGTCAAAACCTTACAGGAACTTGTCATGTACCATTGTAAAGTTGTCATTTGGCAATGTCAAGTTGTAATTCCGTGTTGATCATAAGTGGTTGCTCTTGGAAATGTGCAATGTAATCACTGCCTTCAAAAGTATGAAAATGTATTTAAACCTTCTGGTAAATTGTCATTTTCCATAGTAAACTTGTCATTTTCCTTTCTAAAGTTGTAACTTTGTGTTTACCAGTAGTGAAAATCTAGTCGTTTCATGAAAACATTATTCGAACTTGTAATTTTCGGTAGTGAACTTGTCACTTTCATTTGTGAACTTGTCATTCCGTGATTATCGTAAGTAGGAATCCACTTATTTCAACAGAGAATCTCGATTTCATGAAAACCTTATTGGAACTTGTAAATTTCGCTAGTCAACTTGTCAATTTCCTTAGTGAACTTGTCATTCCGTGATTATCATAAGTGGGAATCCACTCATGTCAATAGAGAATCTCAGTTTCATGAAAACCTTATTGGAACTTGTAAATTTTGCTAGTCAACTTGTCAATTTCCTTAGTGAACCTTGTTGGAAATTGTGCCCTAGTGGCCAATCATTGTGTTATGAACATTGTTGATTTATGAATTTCTTAATTATGTTATCATATTATTTGCATGTTTACTATAATGACTATTCTTGGATAACTCATGATTTATCCTAAATGTCCCTGGTTGGTCATCTATGTGGGAGCAGAGATGAAATAAGACCAGTATGACTTTGAAGATATATAGAGATATAAATCAAAGTCATAGGCACACGTAAGAGTACGAGGTGTTAGACCGACCCGCTATGAGAGAGCTGCATAGGTTAAGTCATAAGCTTCTCTCATATACAAACCATGTCACTGTGCCCTTTGACCTGAGATCATCATGGATTCCTACATGAGAAACGCTCAGCTTTGACCTAGTCAAAAGTCACTTTTAACCGAGTGATCATAAAGACTATGTTCAGGCTTAGTGTTTTTTTTCATGCGGAGGAATGTGAATGATCAAGATGGAATTTGTCCCTCACATTCGTAGAGAGATATTACTGGGCCCCTCGATGAGTGAGTCTGAGAAATGTATGGCCATACTATAATGGAAAGGTAGTTCCGTTTCTATACTCAGACTACTCAGGGATCGAGAAAGTAACGGTCATGAATAGGAGGATGACGTTCTCCATGCCTCATCCATGACCAAAATGTCGTGTGACAAAAGGGACGTGATATGATTGTATGAAAGGATACATCGTTCAATAATCCTCATATGATTTGGGTAGTCGTGATGTCTTGCTAGAGACTGCTTACGACTTGTGAGTCATTATAGTTAATGGCCCACTGCCAACTTCATATGGGCCTATAGGGTCGCACACAAAATAGCCCAACACGAGCTATGATGTCTAGATTCATTGAATCTAAGATATGTCCAGATTCAATGAATAATATAGGGTGGACGTATATATATATAAATTTGTGTATATATATATATTAAATAAATATAAGAGATATTAATTGTTAGATTTAATTTATAAGGATAAATTAGATATATATAAATTAATTCTGTCATATCTTTATTTTGAATTAAATAAATAGGTAAATTAAATCTGTGAGACGGATTTAATATAAACCATATTTATTTAATTGTTCTCTTATCTGATTAGGCAATATTTGATATTGTATTAATTTCAGAATTAATTTAGGATTAATTTCGAAATTAAATATCATTCATAATACCTATAGCATCCTATATATTTGATATGAGGAGCTAGGGTTTTAAGCGTGAGAGTGAAAACACTAGCAGATGAGAGATGGCCAAAACTAGAGAAGGGACGACAGTTTCTTCGAAAATAAACCCTAGACGGACTAAAGGCGCTAGCACGTTGTTCGTGATTGGAGAGCTGTTCGTGTGGATACCGGTAGAGGAAGCCGACCGGAGTTGTCGACTTCGAGCGATAAAAGAGGTGAGCAAAGGCATCCTGAACGGCGGAATCCCCGAGTCACCAAGAAACCGAACATCGAAGGTAATGCTTCTTACTACTTGACTTAAACACAATCAGTAGATCCGCGTAAGGGATTGAAAATTTTAAAGTTTATTCTGTTGCGCGTCTTTCAATTCCCTTCAAACCTGTCATTCTGTGATTATCATAAGTAGAATTCCACTAATTGGAACAGAAATTTTCCCTTGCATGAAAACATCTTAGGAACTAGTCATTTGGCATTGTCAGCTTGTCATTTTCCTTTGTCAACCTGTCATTCCGTGAATCAATGTGCGAATTTAGCCACTTTTAATACAGAATCTCAAATTTGTATGAAAACCTTTTCACAAGTTGTCATTGGCCATAATGAACTTGTCGTTACCCGTACTAAACTTGTCATTGGCCTAACTAAAGGGAAATTTATCATTCCAAATATAAGTGCTGTTATACCATCAATCCAACCATATCATAACCATTACAATAATTGGTATACAATTTCAACAAATGAATCCATTGACAAAGTTAGTAAAAGTCACATAGCCTAATTTAAATTCTCTTTACAAAGACTTTCTCCTCTTCTTGGTCATTCAGCCCTTCTCTGGTTATGAGATAAGATCGTACACATTCTGACGGCATTCATTGTCATCATGGTTCACCAGCCACCACATCAGCTTGTGCTGAAAAGATGACACATCAACCTGCACAGCAAGTTTACCACCAAACAAGTCACACGTAGTCACTCTTGATTGCACAATAAATAAGGTAATGTCAATACCTCAGTATATTCAAGGGGAACATGAGGCTCCCATTTCCTGAGCCATATGAGCACATGCACACCACAGTCCCTCCTGCCCACAACACCACCCTAATAGTTTCAGCTCCTCAAACTAACACAGCCAAATAACATATCACATGAGTAGGGTGTAGACACTCACAAATTATTCTGCTGTGGTATATCAGGCCGGACAATTTCCAAGTTATCACTCAAATCTGGTATGACCATCTGAAGTATGTCTTCAAACCGATCCCTCTGCAAATATGCCATATTCATCAAAAGGATAATAATATAGAACTGTCATTTCCCTATCTAACATGCACAGGTGAGTAACATCTTACACTTCCTGTGATGGCCAATTCTTAGGGGTCATATGTGGCTGCCTTCTTCTGCTTGGAGGTGGTCTTCTTACGCTATAAACTTGCTCACATAGAATCGAGGACATTGAACTTTCGGGTCTTTGGTTCAAATGCAAAACAGAACCAATGCTCCCCTACTAGAGCAGGACCCAGAATCAAGCCGCAATCACCTATGTTGTAGCCAACATAATGCGAAAGTATTTGTTGTGCATGTTGGTTAGGATCCCAACGAGCTGGATCACGAATCATTATGGCCTGTGAAATGCAGAAAACCAAGTTGTTATTCACTATAACACACTTAATTCTGTCATTTTCATTTGCAATCTTGTAAATCAATAAAGCATATTAGTAATACAGAAACCTCACCATGAAGTCTGCATCAAATATATGCCTCTTAACTCGGCCTTCAACTGCCTGCTACTCTTACACCAAAGCCTTACATACCAAGGACATCACCCGGTTACTCACCCTGTTATTTCCACCAAGCGAATGCAGCAATCGTCGGGGGATGTCTTCATCGAACATTCTGATCAAAGGACTGAAACATATTCAAGTGAGTTACTAGATGTGTTATGTTAACATGTAGTCAACAAATAACATCACATAAGCAAAGATTTTCAATTACATCTCGTCCTTATCACCTTTGACAGCTCCGCTGACTAAGTTGAAAAAAATATCCTTGGGCTCCGTAGGCCTCTTCACTCTTGATTGTGCCTTCAACTCCAATTAAGGAGACTTGATCTTGCTGAACTGAACCCTACTAGATCTACTTAGTTATTGTGCCTCCACAGATACAGGTTCTAGATCAGGCCCAACATATTCAATAATGGCTAGGGGGATACCTCCATCGGTGAGTGACCCTCTACCTCATCACCTTCAACGCAGGGTGACACTTCCCTAAGGAGACTGGCTGCAGGTATGTCACCCTCTGCATCGTTACTTACAATATTGCCTGCCACTTCTATAGGGGAACTAATTGTGGGTATTGCACTCTCCATCATAAGTGGTTGCTTGTCATCACCCTCCCCATCACCCTTGTGTTCCCTGTCCCTTTCGCTCCTATCATCACCATCCCCTTGACCCTCTTCCTCCTTCTCTTCATTCTCACTGTCATTGTCTGTGTCACCCTTCCTATGACTATCTCCATCTTTACTGCTTACTTCATCCTTCTCTTTTTCCTCAGTTGTGTCATCATTGTTGTGCCTCTCCTCCTCATCATCTTCAGAGTCACTTATATTTGTAGGCACTGTCTCAACCTGAGCCTTTCCTCTTGATTTACCCTTCCCACCATTTCCCCATCTTGGGATCTGCACCTTCACCAGCTCCTCATCCACCATTTTCATCAGCATCTTTTGCCCTTCCTCTATCCTCTTCATTAGGCTTTCGCGTAACTTCTTCAGCTCCTCCATGTAAAAGACATTAATCAATTAAGTATATACAACAACAAGTTCACTATGAAAAATGACACCTTCACTATGGCATATTGACAAGTTTAGTAAACCAAATTACAATTCAAGTATGGCAGATCACAAGTTCATTATATAGAATTACAAGTTCAGTAAACAAAATCACAACTCAGGTATGGCAGATCACAAGTTTATTATACCGAATGACAAGTTCAATAAACCAAATCACAACTCACGTATAGCAGATGACAAGTTCATTATACCGAATGACAAGTTCAGTAAACCAAATCACAACTCACGTATGGTAGATGACAAGTTCATTATACCGAATGACAAGTTCTGTAAACCAAATCACAACTCACGTATGGTAGATGACAAGTTCATTATACCAAATGACAAGTTCTGTAAACCAAATCACAACTCATGTATGGCAGATGACAAGTTCATTATACCGAATGACAAGTTCAGTATACAAAATCACAAGTCAGTCTACCCATTGATAAGTTCAATATGGCCAATCATAGCATAAGTATTGCGAATAACAACTTGAGTTTGCCAAATTACAAGTTAACAATGACAAAGCTCTATATCACTATAACGAATCAGAACTTCAGTATAGGAAATGATAACAATATTACGGCAGATAACAAGTTCAGTTTACGAGATAAAAACTTCAGTTTACCAATTATACCACATACTGGGTCCAAAAACTCTACAATTATCCTCTCTTCTTTCCCTGTCACAGCTTCACTGCCTTTTCCTCCATACATAATTCCCCTAGCACTCTTCCTCTCCTTGCTGGCTAATTCTTTTATCTTCTCATCAGTCCAGTATTCAATTGCAGTAGTGGATTCTCGGCCAACAAGCGTGTTGAGGTTAAAATGCTCACCAAATAAAAGCTGCAAGCCAGGCACATATATACAACATTAATGTTATGCACATCGGTAATCAAATGCAAACACAATGACAAACAAAATAGTAATACCAGAAGTAAGTATATGCAGTCACCAACAGTGCTGCTCCCCTGCCCTTCATTGCCTTGCCTGTACCCTTTGACATAGTCTCCCATTTCTTTCCAGAGGTCCTTTATAATATAGGTAGCCCAATCATACTTTCTAAATTCATCCATTGTGCAGCGCATGACTCTAACCAACTTCTCACTCACTTCTGAGCTTGATTTCGGACATAGAAAAGTACCTAGGGTGTACAGCACAAATAAAAACTCGAATCTGTGATCCTCCTCCCCTGAAACAATGTCTTTTAGTATTTTGCTGAATGACACTTGTCGATATTCATTTCTCAACTCTTGATACGTAGCATCATCGTCATTAACTTTAGTTTTCACCTCCTCCCCACCGTGACGGATTCCTAGCAGTTGCTCAACATCTTCTACTCCTATTTCCTCTGATTTGCCCCTGATTGTAAATTGATGCGTTGGCGGGTCATATGATCTCAGCATGGTCACAATGAGATCATAGGGTAGTCTTTTTAATCCAACCTTCAACAGCCTCCCTCAGCCGATCCTCTCAACCCTCTCCCTTAAGTCTTCATTATTGTTCACAAAGTGCAGTAATTTTCTTAAACCCTTCAGGGACACCTGGGGTTGGAAATGATGGGACATGTTTCTTTTTCTCCTCTTCTCCCTTTTGTGGCCTTCTTTTCTTCACCTCCTTGGTGTACCTCATCTTCTCTTCAACGGCTACAGCTTTCCATGCATTTGACACAGCATCTCTTTTTTGTTTGGTTGTCATCTATTGTGGCCATAAACTCACTTCTGAATAACAACCAACCGTTGTGTGCCTTTTTCGATCCAGAGGCTCCTTCTGATGCCATCTTCCTTTTCCTGCAAAACATTCAACATACAATCCTTCACAACCACATTTACTAACTAACTATCACCTCTGTTAACAACATATTCTGTAACCAACAGCCTTCTTACATCACCACCATTGACTTCTTATTTTGAAACATGAACTTGTAATTTCATATAAGCAAGTTGTCAATTTCTCAAAGTAAACTTGTTATTCTCAACTACTTCTCATGCTTGTATTTCTCATCATTAACTTATCATTTACAATTATCAACTAGTTATTTTACATTATAAAGTTCTCCAATTGTCATACCCGCCTTTCTTATTCCCAACTTCTTATTGTAATTTTTAAACTTGTCATTTCCTATTGTTAACTTGTTAGGAACCCATGGCAACCTTCTTATTCCCAACTGCTCAATAACTTGTTATTCATTATATTCAACTTGTTATTTCCTATTACCAACTTGTCAATTACACATTCTTATTTTACATTATCAACTTGTCAATCCCCCTACTTCGATTTTGTCATTTTAAACGAGACTATCACTTTAACATCTCTTCAGATCAATTAATAGTTAACCAATTCAATTTGCACTTTACCCATTCCAGTGTCATCATTTCCCAAACTAATCTTGTCATCCTCCTAACTAATCTTCTCATTCCCTTCCCACCCAAACCCATTTGCCCATCTTCTTCCACAGATAACCATTTTTCGCCAATCAGTCACAACTTATTCAACAGAAAAAACATATATATACTTTCATGCCCTAAACGCATTCCCTTCCCTCTCCTTAATGTATCACACAGGCAGCAACCAACACAAACAAACCAAAGCTTGAAACTTACCACCAGCTTTTGTCGCCAAATGCCGCTGTTAACTTTGATAGCCACACACGACTGTCATGATGCCTCTACCTCTTCCCTTGCCTTTGACAATGCCGATAAATCACTACTCCAGCACCACTCCAGCACCACTCCATTTTCCTCTCCCACAACAAATATACTCTTCTCTCACACAATACTCCTCTCGCCGCAAAATGGAAGCAAACTCCTGTGCAAAAATGGACAGACCAAACTGCAGAGAATGGCCGGGGGGATACAAAGCACACGGAAGTTATCGCGTGTTTTGGGGGGGCGAAAGCGCGGACAGGTTTTTTTTTTTTTCAAATGAGTGAGGGGCATTTCAGCCATTTAACACACATTTCATAATTGCAAATTGGGACCGGGTCCTTTGCAGCAATTTCTCAAATTCAGGGTCCCTAATTACCATTTTATATATTGGGGGTCTTTATTTGCAATTTTTCCTATTTTGAAAGTTGTATTAAAAAAATTCACCTTTTACACTGGCTATATTTGTTGTAGTAGGTCTAATAAATGTATTTTTTTTAAATGATCATAGACGGCTTTTTCCTTATGCTAGTTGTTCATCTACCACTTGTTTTTTAAGGTTGTTTTTTTTTTATAACTTTTTTGCTTTATTTCACCATCTATAAATGAGCTGAATAATTTTTTAGTGGTAGACTTCATGGATGTAATTTAATTTCAACATCTGCTTGCTGCTAAAGGTTGGTTCCTTTCACAAGTATTGCCAAAGTTGAATGTCACAACTTTTAGATTGAGCGCTACGTTAAATAATGGTAGGCATTTTGACCATTCTAGTATTAAAAAGGATTGTACAATGTGCCCAATCTCTTGTTGGAGGCAACAAAAAGGAAATATTCTTAGTAACGATTGATTTGAAAAATTCTCCCTGTTTACACTCGTTGTGCATTTGGTGCAGAAAAAGTAAACTTTTTTTCTTGCCAAAGAAAAAGTAACTTTTTAGACCAGTTGTATGGTCAAATGATCTAAAGTTTGAACCTTTTTTAAAAAATAATTTTTGTTTCTTAAACTTGCTATATTATTTTAGTAGGTATAAGATGTGGACTTTCTTTTGTAAATTATTATATATGTTTTTCTTTTCTTATACTAGTTGTTCTTCTACCATTTCTTTTTTAACATTTATTTCTTTTGCTTGCTTGCTTTATTTTTGACTCCACCAAAAGCATTAAATAATTTGTAGGTGTTGAATTGCATTGCTATAATTTAATCTTGATATTAGCTTACTATTAAAGGCCGATTCCTTTCGCAAGCAACGCTCAAGCCAAATGTTACGACTTAGATTGGGTGTTGTGCTCAGTAACATTAGGCATTTTAGTCATTCTAGTGTTAATAGAAACATGCAAGGTCCCCAAACTCTTATTTGAGGTGGTAAAAAGAAAAAAAATTTCTCTTTCTTCACCTGTTGGAGTTAAAAAGTACTTTTTGGTTTGTTGAGGCTCCAGTAGACAAAATAATACTCCTTTTTCGGTCTTCTCTGTGCCAATAGACAAAAGAGTGTTCTTTTTTATCTGCTTCAAACAGACGTATATATAGCCTACTTTCTGCGTCTGCTTTATTTACATTCTCCTTAAACAGACAAAAAAAAAAAGCCTCTAGAACATATGTAAATAACATTTTTTGTAGTAAGCTTAGTGGGAGGAGGAGGAAGAGGAAATGGAGGACACACTGGTATTGTGCTCTAGTGCTTCTCTACGATCAGGAGGACGAAGAGATTGACTTTCCAATAAAGTGGTTGGAGAAGAAAATTTAAGTTCAGAGTTTAAATAGACAATGACAAGATATGATGGCCTTTGAACTTCAAACTCGTTACTTAATTTGGTTGAAACTGTTGTGAAATAATGCAATATGTGTGTCAAATAAAGTCCCACATGGGAAAGATGAGAAGAAGTCTAAGTGTATAAATGAGATCAAGCATCCTTGGGGGGGTAAATGGGCCAAGAGGGAAGTGGGCCTCGCGCACACAACAACAGGCCACCAGGAGGGAAACGCAGTTGTAAACCGGCGATTTCCCCCCCTGCGCGTGAATTAAACGCGGTAAAGCCTCATTTTACGAAAATTATTTTAAACTTTGTTGAATATTTTTTAATAAAATTATGCTTACCAGAAAAGCCTTATTTTGGACCTGTTAAAAGTCAAGAGGCTTACTGTTTCGTTTGTGGCCGACCGGACGCGTCTCGCGAGGTGTAGGCGAACGTTGTGTGCACCAACATTCGCGTCGTTCCGTCTCCAACGAAACCTTACGTTGCTTCGGTCGTACCCGCTCGGCGAAACAGAGGGATGCGTCCTCCGGTGATGTGGCCATTCGCGCCTATATAAGGGACTGTCCAGGCAGCGTGAAGATACGCTGTTCCATCCTCTTCCTCTTCTCTCCCGCGGGTGTTTGCTGTTACAATTGCTTTCGCTGTTCTGCTACCTTGCTTCGCAGGAAGGGTTCGTTTGATCCTGGGGAGTGCCGCTGCCTGTTACACCGAGGGGTTGCGGAATATCTCTCAAGGACAGTGTCCTTGTGACGCGACTCGAACCGGATTTGCTATTCCTCATTTGCTGCCGCCAACAATCTTGAGAGATACTCTGAACAATGGCTGCAAACAACGATGCTGCTGGCTCCAGTGCTGTTCCTGTCAGCGTTCCCCTGAACGTCCCGGCAGCCATACCGCTTCCTAGGCCATTCCCTGACACATCCAAGATAGAAATGTTTGATGGAAGCAACTTTAGGCGGTGGCAAGAACGTGTCTACACAATTCTGGACATGCATGGAGTTGTCAATGCGCTAACTCAATCAGAACCTGCTGCAGATGCTGATCAAGGACAGAAGGATATGTGGCACCAGGCCAACAAAGTATGCAGGCACACCTTGATCAGTACACTCTCTAATGATCTGTTTGACATCTACAGCGTCTACAAAGAGGCCAAGCAAATATGGGAATCATTGGTTCTCAAATATACTGCTGAGGACGCTGGGAAGCAGAAATTTGTGGTCGGAAACTTCTATAGGTGGGAGATGACCGATGACAAAGACATCAAGCTTCAAATCAATGAATACCACAAATTACTGGAGGAACTTCGGGCTGAAAAGATCAATCTTCCTGACGAGTTCATCGCTGGGGTCCTGATTGAAAAGCTACCAACCTCATGGAACAACTACAAACAACAACTCAAGCATAAACAGAAACAATTGTCGCTTACCGGCTTGATCACTCACATCATCATTGAAGATACCAACAGAAGGACAATACAAGCAGCGAAAGAGAAAGAGACGGCTGCCAAAGCAAACCTAGTGGAAACAAAACCACGCAACAAGAGGTACGACCCTAACTCAAAGAAACAGAAAAATAAGAAACCTGATTACAAACCCAAAGGCACTAACTCCAAATTCAAGAAGAAGGGCAATTGTTTTGTTTGTGGCAAACCTGGACATTATGCAGCACAGTGCAGGAAGAGGGCTAAGGGAAGTTTTCAAAAGGATGAAAATCCTCCCAAGCCAAATGTGAATTTGGTTGAAGGAGATGACAGCGACAATGATGAAGTAATTGCTGCAATGCTTTCTCAGGCCCTCCTCATCTCTGATGTGAGAAAATGGGTGGTAGACTCTGGGGCTACCAAGCACATATGTGCAAACAGGGAAATGTATACCTCCTTCGAAGAAGGGGAAGATCAAATTTATCTCGCTGACTCCCGAACTGCAAAGGTTCAGGGAAAGGGAAAAGTGGTGCTGAAACTCACATCTGGGAAGTCTCTAGTGCTAAATGATGTTCTGTACGTGCCCGATATGAGAGCAAATTTAATTTCTGTGGCTCTCTTGGGAAAGGCTGGGGTGAAAGTGTCATTTGAGTCTGACAAAATTGTGATGACAAAGAACAATGTTCTTGTGGGGAAGGGTTACTGTAATCAAGGTCTCTTTGTACTGAGTGTCGATATGAATGATAATGCATCTTCTTCTGTTTACTTGGTTGATTCTTATGATCTATGGCATGCTAGATTAGGGCATATTAATAGGAAATACATCAAAAGGTTGCAACACCTTAAATTAATTTCTGAAACTAAAAGTAATAATATTGGTAAATGCGAAATTTGTGCAGAAACCAAAATGACGAAAAAATCACATTTTCCTACACAAAGAGAGACTGAGTTATTGTCATTAATACATACTGATTTAGGTGATTTGAAACAAACAGAGACTAGAGGTGGTAAAAGATACTATATCACTTTCATTGATGATTATTCTAGATACACTAGGGTGTACCTGTTAAGAAATAAAGATGAAGCCTTTGAAAAATTTATCTTATATAAGGCAGAGGTAGAAAATCAACTAAATAGGAAAATTAAAAGAGTTAGATCTGATAGAGGAGGAGAATATTTATTACTAAATGATTTTTGTGAAAAAGAGGGAATAATACATGAAGTAACACCTCCTTACTCACCTGAATCTAATGGAGTTGCAGAAAGGAAAAATAGAACTTTAAAAGAGATGATGAATGCTTTGCTTGTGAGTTCTGGTGCACCTGATAACTTATGGGGTGAAGCCTTGTTATCTGCTTGCTTTTTACAAAATAGAATACCTCATAGGAAAACTAACAAAACACCTTATGAGTTGTGGAAAGGTTTTGTACCTAATCTTAAATATTTGAAAGTGTGGGGGTGCCTTGCAAAAGTTTTATTGCCTGATTTTAAGAAAAGGAAAATTGGTTCTAAAACTGTTGACTGTATGTTTATTGGTTATGCTCAACAAAGTGCTGCTTATCGTTTTTTAGTTTTGAACCAAAACACAATTACTGAAACAAAGGATGCTGAATTTTTTGAAAACATTTTTCCATTAAAAGTTGAGCATATTCCCAAAGGTGTTGAAAATCCTTCTGCCTCTTTCCAAGAAAAAACAAATCAAGTTTTGACTGAAGAATTACGGAGAAGTAAAAGACAGAGAAAGGAAACATCCTTTGGAGATGATTTTTACACATTTTTAGTACAAAATGAACCTAGAAACTTTTATGAAGCAATCTCTTCTCCGGATGCAGAGCTTTGGAAAGAAGCAATTAAAGATGAAATAGACTCCTTAAATAAAAATAAAACTTGGGTTTTGGTAGACTTGCCTTCAGGAGCAAAACCTATAGGTTGCAAATGGGTCTTTAGGAAAAAATATTTTCCTGATGGAACCATAGATAAATACAAAGCACGGCTTGTAGCTAAGGGTTTTACCCAAAAGGAAAATATTGATTATTTTGATACATTCTCTCCTGTTACAAGGATATCATCTGTTAGAATCCTTATTGCTTTAGCATCAATTCATAAGCTATTTATACATCAAATGGATGTCAAAACAGCATTTCTAAATGGTGATTTAGAAGAGGAAATTTATATGGTACAACCTGAAGGGTGTGCTGTTCCTGGGCAAGAAAACAAAGTATGTAAGTTAGTAAAATCTCTATATGGCTTAAAACAAGCACCCAAACAATGGCATGAGAAGTTAGATCAAGTTTTAATGAGTGGTGGTTTCTCTACTGTCGAAGTAGAAAGATGTGTTTATACCAAAGTTATGAATAATGATTGTGTGATTATTTGTTTATATGTGGATGATATGCTTATTTTTGGAACCAGTATGAATGTGGTGCTTGAAACAAAAATGTTTCTTAATTCAAATTTTGATATGAAAGATCTGGGTGAAGCAAAAATAATCCTAGGTGTTAAAATCACAAGAAATGAAAATGGCATCTTACTTTCTCAGGAACATTATGTTGAGAAAATACTGAGAAAGTTTGAACATTATGATGAAACTCCTTTGAGTACCCCTTATGATGCTAGTGTGCATCTAAAGAAGCATAAAGGAGATCCGATTGCTCAATCTATGTATGCACAGATTATTGGGAGTCTGTTGCACTTGATGAATTATACCAGGCCAGACATAGCATATGCTGTGTGCAGATTGAGCAGATATACTCACTGTCCAGGCAGTGAACATTGGGAAGCTCTGAAGAGATTATTACGATATCTGAAGGGTACCATGAATTATGGTATACTATATAGTGGATTTCCCGCTGTATTAGAAGGATACAGTGATGCTAATTGGATCTCAGATTCAGACGAGACAAAGTCCACTAGCGGTTATGTTTTTACATTTGGTGGTGGAGCTGTCACTTGGAAGTCAGCCAAACAAAGCATCATAACTCGATCCTCAAGGGATTCTGAGTTAGTTGCTATGGAATTGGCTGGTACAGAGGCTGAGTGGTTGAAAAACTTCTTAGCAAATATCCCATTGGGAGACAAGCCAACGCCATCAATATCATTACACTGTGATAACCAGGCATCAATAGCCACGGCCAAAAATAAAACATTTAATGGCAAAAGCAGACACATTCGATTGAGACACAATATTTTAAGGCAGCTGCTAAAGGACGAGGTGATCTCAATCGATTTTGTGAGGTCAGAAATGAACCTAGCAGATCCATTAACAAAACCCCTAGGGAGGAAACAAATTATCGAAACATCGAGGGGAATGGGACTAAAGCCAGTATGATTACGACAGCGATGGCAACCCAACCTTTGTGATTGGTGATCCCATGAAGAAGGTTCAATGGGTAAGAACAAGTCGCTCGTTAGTACTGCTAGCACTAAACCAAAATTACTAGTCCCTTCCTATGATGTGTGAGAAAGTGCTAGATTGCATATTGGAGGGTTGAGCAAAGCTCTTAATGATTTCAAATCCTACGGGATGGTGTATTCAGTGCAGGTACACTTAAATGAAATCACCTCTACGAATGTGGAGTGGGGCCGCTCCTATGAGATCATGGCAAAATCTCTAGAGCATTCGTTATGCACCAGGCACGCGCACGGCCGTTATAACGCGCAAAACCGTCGTTAACAGCGGAAATGTGGGGGTATAATCTGACTTTTAATGCCTCTAGTACACGCCGAAGAGATGACAGTTCATAGAAGCAGGCTTCACTGGCATCTCTGTGTACTAAGTGTTATCAGTCTAGGTCTAGTTCATAGTCGCAAGAACCACTAGATACAATGATTATACCCATGTGTGTAACTCTGGCTCTTTATTTGACACATGTGGGGGATTGTTGTGAAATAATGCAATATGTGTGTCAAATAAAGTCCCACATGGGAAAGATGAGAAGAAGTCTAAGTGTATAAATGAGATCAAGCATCCTTGGGGGGTAAATGGGCCAAGAGGGAAGTGGGCCTCGCGCACACAACAACAGGCCACCAGGAGGGAAACGCAGTTGTAAACCGGCGATTTCCCCCCCTGCGCGTGAATTAAACGCGGTAAAGCCTCATTTTACGAAAATTATTTTAAACTTTGTTGAATATTTTTTAATAAAATTATGCTTACCAGAAAAGCCTTATTTTGGACCTGTTAAAAGTCAAGAGGCTTACTGTTTCGTTTGTGGCCGACCGGACGCGTCTCGCGGGGTGTAGGCGAACGTTGTGTGCACCAACGTTCGCGTCGTTCCGTCTCCAACGGAACCTTACGTTGCTTCGGTCGTACCCGCTCGGCGAAACAGAGGGATGCGTCCTCCGGTGATGTGGCCATTCGCGCCTATATAAGGGACTGTCCAGGCAGCGTGAAGATACGCTGTTCCATCCTCTTCCTCTTCTCTCCCGCGGGTGTTTGCTGTTACAATTGCTTTCGCTGTTCTGCTACCTTGCTTCGCAGGAAGGGTTCGTTTGATCCTGGGGAGTGCCGCTGCCTGTTACACCGAGGGGTTGCGGAATATCTCTCAAGGACAGTGTCCTTGTGACGCGACTCGAACCGGATTTGCTATTCCTCATTTGCTGCCGCCAACAGAAACGATATAGGGGAATGAAACAGAATGGTCGTCTCTTCAGTTTCCCGATAAACGTATTAATTACTCTAGACTGGTCCTTTGATATACCTAATATAGATAACTCATCGGTGTTCAAGTAACTAGTGAAAACAGCACTTAAAATATTATTTTAACTTTATTTTTTAATTATTTTTATGAACATTTAGAGTGGTTGCAAAGATGTTTGGTGTAAATAATGTTCGTTACACCGAACATATAACGAACCAGTGTGAAATTTGTACTGGTATTTACAAAAATGTCACTACTCGTATTTTTCTCATTATTGCCGCAATGAACAATATAGATAAGGTGGTTTAAGGAAGGTTTTTCCCCCCTAATAGCATGTCTATGGCATCACACACCCTCACTCAATGACCTTCTCTCACTTTCATAAGCCCTTGTTCTTTGCTTGCTATCATTCATTTTACTAAAAATCATGCCTTCCATTATGTAGGTGTTCGCCCTCTTGTCTGTCTCTTTCCCTTTTTTTTTTTTATAGGTGTATGTAACATTTGCCGAATACTTAGCCAATCTAAAACATTTAGTAGCTATTATGGTAAAAAAAAATTAATTGTAAAATTGGATGCTTAGGCTTCCTTAACCGGAGACTTAGGTTTGCACATATTGAAATTGGATCACACATCAATTGCAAGATTATTGGAATTTTTTAGAATACTGACTTGTTGGAAAATTATAATTATATTGATTATGTGGAGTTTCTAGATTAGGTGTTGAATTTATATTGCATTAGCTCTTTAGGTATTTAAAAGGGATGTTAGAGAAAGAAAAAAATTATATAATAAAAAGAATTGACATTTTAGACCATTTAAAGGAACATTGGTCTAGAAAATATTTTCATAAACCGGTAGTACAACCTATCTTTTATTGTTGATAGAGTATAATGGTGTTGTGCAATTCATATAGCCAACCTACCTAGTGAGATAAGACTTGTTATTATTACTATTTGTTTTTGGTTGTACAACCTATCTAGAATAATGTCAAAGCCAAATTAAAAGGCCATTTTTAACAAGTCAAAATGACAAAAAGAAAAGAAAAGTCACCATCATCTCTAAGTGCCTATTTGGATCCTAAAAAAGTAGCTTCCAGCACCTTAAGCACGTTTAGGTGCTTATTTTTCTGTTTGGATAAGCTTTTGGTACATCTAACTTATGGACTAAAAGTAGCTTCCAGCACCTTAAGCACGTTTAGGTGCTTATTTTTGTGTTTGGATAAGCTTTTGGTACATCTAACTTATGGACTAAAAGCTGGTTTCAATCACACAATTTTAGAAGCATCTCTCACTTTGCCTATGGCTTTTGTGTAATAGTACCTATGGCATTTAATGGGATAGGTGGGATGTCACACTTTACTTTTGTACCTCATTTTATCTCATTTGGAATCATTTCTTGTGACCTTAAGTTGGAAAAATTTGAACTTTAAATTTTCTTAAATTCAAATTACTATTCATTGTAATCCAAACAAAGGCCAAATTTTGAAAACTCATAACTAATTCTAAAAAAATTGAAATGAAATGATTCTAAATTCTGTGGAAAGCTCTTGACATGGTCTTCAAAGAAAAAGAAAACTCATTGGCTTATAGAACTCATCCATCAATCCCAGATTTAATTCAAAGTAGTACTGTTCATGTGGTCATTTTACAATTTTTTAGATTTATGTCTAACTTTGGGAGGGCATAACTTTCTATACAAAACTTCGGATTTAATGAAATATCACTTCTTTCAAAGCTAAAAATATGATATATAAGCTTGCCAAAATTTAGCTCAAAACTCTACCAACTGCACAAATTTTCATTGGTCAAATTTGACCATTAAAAAGTCAACTTTCATCCCCTTTTCATGCAATTCTTGGTTTTTCTTTTCTTTTCCTTCCATATGATCTTTCCAATCATATCCCATATATTTAAAAAAAAATTCCTTGATCATTACTCACATGTAAAGCATTCTTAATCATTAATATATTATTCTAACATAGTTTATAAATATACATAACAATACATAACAACAGGGCTTTATCAGTGAGATTTTTGGATATAAAAATGCATTCTAAAAAATTTTAGAATTTGTCTCCCACTGTAACTATTTTTTTGAATTTCTCTCGAATAGAGCTTTATCGGTGAGATTTTTGGATATAAATTCCCTAACATTAATTCTTGTATTTCTAGGGACTAAAATCAATTTTATAAATTCAATCAAATATTTAGATAATTATTACATATTTTTTCTATAATTATTGAGGCCTCTAAATAATTATAATAATTATTTCTCGCTTAATTTCTACTATTTTTCGAAAAAACCTTCGTTTTCAAAAATTTTTGTAAGAAACTATTTTCTTACAATTTGCACTTTTAGGACCTCCATTGAGATTCCAAAATCCTATCTGGATTTTATGTCATGCCTGGCTTTATTAGCCAGTCTACCTTCCATATTAGCCATCGATTTAATTTTTCGTATCCATTGTTAGGGTTAATTTTTGTAAGATGTGACGTAGGATCGTTAAAGACACAATTATTGGCGGCTAGAAGAATACTGTATTCTCTTTCTTCTCCCTCACTCTATCTCACGCTTCTCCCTCACTCTCTCTACTAATGTTGAGCTCCATCTCCTCTCCTCCGTAGCTCCGTAGAAGTCATGGTCACCGTTGCTAGTTCATGCTCCCCATGGGGAAGTCGCGGTTGATCTGTGCTCACCATTCTTCCTCTCCTCTTCCCTTGTTGGATTTATGCTCCTCTGTGCATTCTCCAACCATGTTTGTGTTTGATTCTTTCTCTGATCTGCACTCTTTTCCTCTCCGTGGTTGACTCTTCCTCTAATCTTATATTCTTTTGTGTGTCCCAAGTTTTTGCTTGTTCTGTCATTATTTTTGGTGGAGTGAGAAAGGCAATAAAAAATGTTGAAGAAAACAAGCAGAGCAAAGTGAGGTTAATAGTATTAAGCCATTGGGCTATCTCTATTCGCTTGTTTTCTATGCAAAGTGCCAACAATGGGGGAAATTGTGCACAATACTATATAACGTAAACTAATAATTTTTTTCATTTTTCATTATTTAACAAAATTCATACTCATTTTGGCAATTTTACAAACTAAACTTGCTTATTTAATCATAATACAAACAACTTACTTTTATAAACTAACTTCTTTATAAAAGTCAATTCAAACATAAATTATATTATCCAATCTAATTTGGTCAAAAGCAAAATTAAAAATAATACTACCTATCCAAATAGATCCTAAGTCAGTCTCATAAACTAAGTGAAGTAGAGGGAAAGAAGATTCCTTCATGGATGTAATTGTAACTCCATTATTGGAGAGAATACAAAAATCAATTCCTTGGGTAAATGGAAAAGCAACTCGAAGAAAGCATATTGACTCCAGAATTTCAATTTTTCCCTTGGTTATAATCACGCTCGATGTTGTTATTACTTTTCACATTGAACGTTAACCCAACCAGTGTAATGTTGATTAAATAATATCGGTAATTGGAGATAACAGGTGTTTTTAATATTTACATTGGCCTATCTCTTGCCTTTTTGTTTCCCTGGAGTAATCCTGTAACATCCCAACTTTTGGGTCTAGAAGTATCAGAAATAGCCTGAATTGGATAGGCTACTAGGCCCCTTTTGAGCAGAGGTCCCAAAGATGAGAAAGGAAGTCAAAGCAGTTTCAGGGACTAAACTACAAAGTAAAAGTTTTCATGGGCTTAAGTATAATCAAGGCTAGAGGCTCCAGTAAAGTCTCAAAGGCCTAAAAAGAGAAAAGAGAGTAGAAACAGGCCAAGGGTTAAGTTAGAAACATCAAAGAGAGGATTGTATGAAGTTAAGTCTAAGTAGGAACTAAACCGTAAATTCAGAAAGTTATGACCAACAGGAGTAAAAATGGAAGAGTATACAGAGAATTCCAAGAAAATTTCAAAAAATGGGAAATAATATTCTAAGGCTCTTTTGTGAAGAGAAAAGACAAAAATACCCCTGAGGCAACTTAAATGGAATTTGTGAGGTTATGGCCGGTAAAAAGTACACTATTTGAGGTAATTATTTGAAATAGCAAGAGACCTAAAAAATGTATACAAAAATGAGATTAAATGGCTGAAAGGTTGTACTAATTTATAAAATTAGTCTCGCAACCAAAAGGCCAGTGGAGTGGCTTTAATAAATAAAAACCCGGTTATGCCGATAAAAGGGCATTTTAGTAAATGAATTTTTATGCAAGGTTTAAAGAAAGTGTTATGGCCTAAGAAAATTCATATATACTTTCTAGAATTAAAGAGAATTTATGAAGTAGATAGAAAAATTTTCTAAGCTCTGGAAGGTCATAAAGAAAGCCAGAGAAACATAGGCCAAGTAAATTCGGAGGAAACTTAAGGATTAAGTTTTGATCCAACGGCTAGGATCTAATCTCCCTTCACCACATTTGTGACACTTGGCATCTTCTAAAAGAGTAAGGTAAGGATAATGCAAGAAGATGATGCAATGATGATGTAAACGTTAACTTGAAGTTCCAAGATTGCCCTTACCCTTTCTATTAGCCACCAAAGGCATTTTGGTCCATTCAAGCCAAAGTTTTGGCTATAAATACCTCACCTTGGAAGATCATTTTGGCAGCCATTTGTAGAGGAAAAACTCTGCCAAAATTTAGAGAGAGAAAACGTAGGGGTGAAGGCCAAGAAGAAGGAACAAGATTCAAGCTTCAAGATCAAGGTATGTGATGGTTGTAGCATCTGATTTGATGCCTATTTCGAATAAGTTATTCTTTGTATCTGATTCTAAAATCTGGCATGATCAAAGTACACTCTTTAAGCTTTAAATCTATGGGTAGAACACTTCATTTGGATATGTGTACGATTTATGGTGATTTTTCAGAATTAGGGTTTGAAATCTGAAAACAGTGTTTAACCTTTGGAAGAGTGTCGAATTCCGTACAATTCTGGTACTGTTCAGCATAGAATTGGTTCCTGAAACTATTTTTTGTTTAAAGAGAACTTAAGTAGCTTTCAGTGAGACTTAGAAACACTCAATTTTTATTTTTCCAGAATTAATTATGAATTTTCAAAGTTGAGCAAAAATTCTGGAATTTCTGTGTGAACAGTACTCGCGAAGCAAAATTTTCAGATTTGATCTTCTTGAATCTAAGACCATCTGAAGTGGTCCTAATTGATAAGAAATGGATCTTAAGGATGGAAAATGATGAGATTTATGTTAGAAAAGCTAGAAAAAAAACCCTAAAATGAAGAGAAAGGGTTGAGGTTCAAGAGAGCTAATCTTGAATATTATGTAATCTAGTGGTCCTAATAGATTGTGTGATCAATGTGACTATGTTTAGGACCTTAGAACATCCAAGAGGACATTTGGTGATGTTAACCAAATGCCCACATGGTTGGAAAGTCAAGGGAGTCAAAGGAAAAGTAAGAGGAAAGCTTGAGGTGCAAGGTAGTGAACTTACCTATTATCATTGCTTGATGTTGTATGTTTGTGTGTTGCTGTACATGATGTTTGAATGTTGTTGTGACATGTATTGGCTACTAGAAATGCTATTTATGATGAGTAGATTATGTCTCCATGGCCATGCATCAAGAAGGTAGCTTTAAGCATGCTAATATGTCACTAATTAACAAGAGAACAAGCAAGTTGTACGCAGTGCATTAGCATCCATCTAGCATGATTAATATGGTATTGTTTGCTACTGAGATTCCCCAGAATCTCACCCCTCCCTAACCAACCATTTAGGTCAATCATCAATGAGCAATAATGGCATGAGAAGCAAGGAGAAGAAAGTGGAGAATTATTGATGTTAATGAATGATATTATTATTCAATATGTAGTTCTCCTATTATGTAATTTATGTTGTGGATGCCAATGATGTCATGTATTTAATTATAATATTTATGGCATGTATAGAAATGTATGAGCATGAACGGAAAAGAGTAAGCCCATGTTATGTATGCCAAAGAAATAAAAAGAATTAAAGTAAAGAGATGTTAAGGGATAAAACGTAGGTCCTGGAGTAGTGATTTTGTAGCTCCAGTTTGACCTATCAAACGAATGAGTTAAGTCACAAAATTTGGCAGACTCATAGTACATATCCCAAGCTTTAAAATGAAAGATAGATCACCTCAATTGGATGTGTACACAAGGAGATACAAATTTCCAAAGTTGAGCCACAAAATCTGGAAGTTTCAGATTTTATGAAATGAACAGTAATATTTATTGATTAAACTGTACAAATTGGGCAAGGATAAGTCCAATTGGATATTTTTTCCTTAAAGAACATTGAAATAGCTTTCCATAGAATTTCAGAACACCCCAATACGATTTTTATGAAATTAGTTATGAATTCTTGAAGTTGGACCTGTAATCTGGAACTTAAACAGTGAATAGTAACCCGAGTAATTATGTTGAAATTTTAAATCCACGGGCTTGTGTCACGATCTGTTTGAACCATAACGCTTACGAATGTGTGCTCTAAGGAGTTAAAGATAGGGTGTTTCAAATCCAAACTCAAACGGTCACCAGTTATGTCCTGTCACTGTCTATTTAAGCTCAGAAGCCATGAAACATCCTTCCATTTGCCCCTATTGGTACGCATCTGGACACATTACGATTCAAGCAGATCACGAGATAAGCTCATAGATTGAAATTTTGAAATTTGATTATTGGGTTACTATTCACTGATAAAT
The DNA here is from genome assembly GCF_004799145.2 of Neltuma alba. NCBI lineage: Eukaryota > Viridiplantae > Streptophyta > Magnoliopsida > Fabales > Fabaceae > Neltuma > Neltuma alba. The sequence goes on along the minus strand of NW_021632454.1, from coordinate 17,432 downwards.
TTCATATTTTTTTAATCCAATTTTGAAAATTCATAACTGATTATAGAAAAATTGTATTGAAGTGATTTAAGTCTCTATTCAAAGCTCTTTCAATTCTCTATAGGAAAAAAGATACTCATTGGTTTATTTCCTTACTCATTCATTTCAAAATTACACGTAAAGTTATATTATTCATTTAGTCAAATAGTGCATTTTCATATTCTCTGCTCTAATTTTGAACAATCATATCTCTTAGCACACACATCCATTTTATCTTATTCATCACTTGTTTTAAAGCTTAGGATGTATACTAGTTGCTTATCAAATTTCATGGGCAGATGCTTTCATTGTCATACTTTTTCTTTGTCTTAATTTAATTGCTATTAATTCATGCATGCAATCATCCCATTAATTCATTAAACACTTCCATTCATTACTATACTCAATCATATATGCCATTATCATCTTTTCTTATTACATAACATTAGAGGCATGTTCATGAATATTTCATCATGAACAGTTACATAACATAACATAGCATTTCCTGAATTCTTCTTTTGTTCTTAATTCCATACCTTGCTAATCCTCTTCCTTGCTCATGAAACTTATTATGGTTGATTAAGGGATGGTGAGATTCGGAAGAATGTCGGTAGCAAACAATAACTACCTAAACATATATAGTAAACTTGACATTCATAACATGTTTGCAACTTAAAAAATGAGGAGTTGCAGTCATTGTATCATATGGAAGAGCATGTAGCAAGGAACAAAAAACCATATCAAATACTAAACCGGTTGAGATAGTGGTTTAAAAGTTAGTTGGTTAGACCGGGGTAACTCAGGCTTAAACCGATAATATTAAAATAATATAATATAATTCAATATAACAAAATATAACAACATTAATAATCACTAATAACAAACTACAAGAAAATATAACAATAGTTTGATTGTAACAATAACAAAGTATAACAATATTGAGAATTTGCTCTTTAAGATTCATCAATAGCTAAAATCAATAATCATTGATATCAAAATTTGTTAGGATTATGGTTTTGATGATAACAAAGTTAGATTAATTGGGTTAAGTATGTTGATCGATCATCTGATCGATCAAATGATTATCAATAAGCTATCAGATAACTGTTCAGTATAAATCAGTTTTATATTAAGTATTTTAATCGAAGAGCTATTCGATAAGTTGTTGATCGATAAAATGATCGATTATCGCTAACATGGAAGTTACATAAGGTTACAGTTAATTATCGATCACTTGATCGATAACATCAGATAAACGAACAAGTAACAGATAAAGAGAACCAAATCTGAAGTACATTTATCGATCACATGATCGATAAATCAGTTATCAATAACGACTTCGATAAGAGGTAACACACTCTACTCGTTCTGCACATTAATTCTGTCATCATTTATCCATCATACTATCGATCACTTGTTTATCGATCATATGATCGAACATTATGTTCTAACTCTCTGAATGCAGGTACTCATCATAGCTGCTGAATTGATAACCTTATCGATTACTAAATTATCGATCACATGATCGATGATCAATATTCTATCTGCTCATACTTAGTTTTTCTACAACCAAATTATCGATAACATTATCGATAATTTAACCTGTCTGCATAGTATCTTTTCACATAACATGATCAATAAAGAGCCTCGGGATTATTATCTTCACTGCATTAACTTATGTTGAATCATTTTTTCGATCACCTAATCAATCATTGATTTATTGATAAAATGATCGATCATCCGATTTCCTGAAACTCCTGTTTTCACATAACGTGATCGATAATCAATTTCTTTACCTTACAGGATTAAATCTCTATTTTTCATTTTATCGATCACTTGATCGAATATTCATTGATCGATCACCTGTTCGATTAATCCACATAGTCTGTGTTTTTCGCTGAATATATTCTTACTCATTGTTTATCGATAACCTTATCCATCATCCATTTATCGATAATTTGTTCGATCATCAATGACTGAAGTTTCATTTCTGTAACACTTGGATTATCAATAATCTGTTCGATCAACAAATGTTCGATCACTTGTTTGATCATGGAACGATTTCCATTTCAACATCAGTCGACTAAAATGATTCTTAAAATCAATGATCCAACACTTGATCGATAATCTTGTTGAACTGATTCAAAAAGCTTTCACTCTGTTTATCGATAACCTGATCGATCAACAAGTAATCGATCACCACTTCGATCAACCATGTCCAGGATGTCTTTCTGCTCTTTTTATAGATAATTCATTTCGTCTAGAATCATTGAGTAATCAATTTATTTTTTTCTTCTTTGATCATAACTAAAGCCTACACCGCAAGACTCTTACTTGTTTAAGTTTAAAATATGCAGATTACTAAGAAAGTCTACAACGGCTCTTCAACGGGATTACGTAGACTGTAACATACAGTGTCAGAAGCTCAGACGCATTAATGGCGGAACCGTTGAAACTGGCGAAACACGCAAACGGAGTCACAACGGCTAGAAGCTCTTCCGTCTAACGGCTACTTAACGATCTCAACTATAAAAGGCACGAAGAAGCATTAATGAAGAGAATTGAATACCGGAACTACCATCTGTGATTATTAAGTCTAGCATTCAATACTCTGTTTTCTTCAATACTACTGAGCGTCAGTGTTCATCATAAATTTCACTCTGTAAGAGAGTCGATAACTATCCTTCATTAATTACTATTGAGTGATCTCAAGAGTGTGGACTCTTGAGAGGGCTTGTATCCTTACGGGAGTAAGGGGGAGTGATTGAGCGATTCAATTACTGTACCGAGGCACCAAGAGCCCTATCGATCTTGGACGATAGTGAAATACTCAGAGGTGTTCTGAGGACTGGACGTAGGTCAAGTGGTTAAGACCGAACCAGTATAAATCTTGTGTCTTCCCTCTGCGGTGAAATCTCTCTTGACTCTAACTCTCTGTTTTCGATACTGTCTCGTTTTAATTTGGCAATTTTTTTAACTCACCCAATTCACCCCGCTCTTGGGTGAGATTGATTCTAACATTTGGTATCAAAGCAGGTCTCTTCATTAAGGATTTAACAGTTTGAAGAGAGATCTAATGGCAGGATTCAGAGACAGCGTGCTACCGGAAGGATGCTCAACATCCAAACCGCCAGGTTTCAGTGGAGAAAATTACACCTTCTGGAAAATGAGGATGAAGATCTTCATCAAGGCCACAGAGTATGGTTTGTGGGACATAATAGAGCACGGCAACTATGTCCCAATGAAAACAATAGAAGGACAGCAAGCACGCAAGAGTCCCAGGGAGTTCGATGAGGAAGACAAGAAGCTGGTGACCCTAAATGACAAAGCTATCAATATACTCACGTGTGCACTTAGCCAGAGGGAATATTTCAGAGTTTCAAGTCTGGAAACTGCAAAGGAAATGTGGGAAGCTCTGGAGATAGCTAATGAAGGAACCACCGGCGTAAAACAGAGCAGAATCAACACTCTCACCACCGAATTCGAGTTATTCAGAATGAAGGAAGGAGAAAGTATCCGAGACATGGAGGTCAGATTCTCACATCTCATAAACCACCTCACTGCACTTGGAAAGAAATATAGTCAAGAAGATCAAGTAAGGAAAATACTGAGCGGTCTCACAAAAGAATGGGAACCGAAAGTAACAGCAATTGAAGAAACCAAAGGAGAATCCATTGGTTCTGTTGCAGCGCTGTTCGGGAGCCTCGCTGAATACGAGAGCAAGCAAAAATACAAAAAGGAGATGAATGAGAAGAACCGGAAAAGCATCGCTCTTAAAACTCAAGAGAGCGAAGATGACAATGAAGATGATCTTGAAGATGATGAAATGGGCCTTATAGTCAGAAGGTTCAAGAAATTCTACAAGAACAGAACCGGAAAGATGTTCCAGCCAAAACGCAGAGTTTCATCATGTCAGAATGAATCAAAGGATCCAATCATTTGCTTTGAATGTAAGAAGCCAGGACACATCAAGGCGGAATGTCCCCAACTTTCCAGAATGAAGGACAAAGAAAAGAAGAAAGAAAGATTTAGAAAGAAGAAAGCCTTCGTCACATCAATCTGGGGAGATAGTTCTTCAGAGGAAGAAGAAGAAAGTGATGATGAAGAAACCGCTAACATTTGTCTAGTGGCCCAGGAAAACGAGGAATCAGAGACAGACGAGGTAATAATTTTTGAACCATCTTATGATGAATTACATTCTGAATACAATGCATTACATTTAGAATTAGTAAGAATTGCAAAGGAGTTGGTAAGCTCCAAGAAAAGGATAAAGTTTTTAGAAGAACAACAATCGAAGGTTGAAGTCAATGTAGATTCGGTCTCAGTTTGCAAAGATTGTGAAATGAACAAAAAGAAGATTAAAGATCTTACCAGAACTTTAGAAAAATTCACTAAAGGTAGTGAAATGCTTAAAGTGATCCTAGGAGCTCAACGATGTTCGATGGACAAAACTGGTATAGGATACGATCCAACTCAAGATAAGTCAAAAGGAAAGAAAAAGAGTAGTGGTAGATCATATCTTACATATTTTAGAAGTTTTGTGCATTGTTCAAATCCATTTGCACTTTGCTCTCACTGCAACCGTAAAGGCCATTCAACTTCTTCTTGTTACTATAAGAAGAAAGGAGCCTACGGAACATTAAAATGGATGACCAAAGGTACTTATGTACCAAAGACAACTCATACTAACCAAAAAGGACCCAAGAAGGTATGGGTACCTAAAACATGATTGGGATTTTGCAGGTATGTCTCAAGGCATCCAAAACAAATAAATGGTATATAGACAGCGGATGCTCCAAACACATAACAGGTGACGCTGAGAAGTTTACATCACTCAAACCAAAAGAAGGAGGAAAAGTAAGCTTCGGAGGAAACCAATCGGGAAAAATTGCTGGAATTGGAGAAATTGGAAGTAGCATGGACATGAAGGTCGAAGATGTGTACTACGTCGAAGGTCTATGTCATAATCTCCTTAGCGTCAGTCAAAGTGCGGACAAAAACAACTGGGTGATCTTTGATTCTGAAGAATGCTTAATCATAAGCAAAGATGACCTACCTTTGAAGAAAGAAGAATTGAATACAAAGCTGAGGGCTCCGAGGGACGGTAACTGTTATACACTTCAAATTGATTCTAAAACCTCTGAAAACTGTTTTATTAGTAAAAATGAGGAAAGTTGGATTTGGCACAAACGACTTGCACATGTTAACATGAATCAACTTTCAAAATTAATAAAAAGGGATTTAGTTGTTTGTTTACCAAAAAATCAGTATGAACGTAATGTTATCTGTGATGCATGTCAAAAGGGTAAACAAACAAAGTTTGTTTAAATCAAAGAAGACAGTCTCAACTGAAAGACCACTCCAAATGATTCACATGGACTTGGTCGGTCCATCAAGAGTAAAAAGCTTTGGTGGAAATCTGTATACTCTTGTAATAGTTGATGACTATTCGAGATTTACCTGGACTTTGTTTCTTTCCTCTAAAGATGAAACATTTAATGCATTCATTGTGTTTGCCAAAAAGGTTCAAAATGAGAAAGGTATATCTATTGTGGCAATCAGGTCTGATCACGAAGGAGAATTTGAAAACAACGAATTTGCAGACTACTGTGAGGAGCATGGAATTGACCACAACTTCTTTGCACCAAGGACTCCTCAACAGAACGGAGTAGTTGAATGAAAGAATAGAGTACTCACGGAAATGGCTAGAGCAATGCTAAACAAGAAAGGAGTCTCACAAGTATTCTGGGCAGAAGCGATGAGCACAGCTTGTTATATATCTAATAGAGCCTACATCAGAACACTGCTCAGAAAGACGCCATATGAATTGTCCAAGGGGAGAAAACCCAATCTGACACATCTAAGGATCTTTGGGAGCAGATGCTATATTCACAACAACAACAAAGAAAACTTGGGTAAATTCGATCCTAAAGCTGATGAGGGTCTGTTTCTTGGCTATTCTAATCGTAGTAAAGCTTACAGAATTTTCAATAAATGAACTTTTACAATAGAAGAATCAATTCATGTAGTATTTGCTGAAACTGAAGCAATCTCAAAACCTGTAGATGATGATGCTGAAATCGTTCAAAATTTTCAAAAACTGGATTTGAACAAAAATTCAAACAAATTATTTTCAGAAACCGTTTCGGAAAACAAGGATGATTTAAATGATCCCTCTTTACAAGAAAATCTAGAACAGCCAAAGGCATGGAGACATAACCGAGATCATCCACTGGAACAAGTCATTGGTAAAGTCAATGAAGGGGTCAAAACCCGGAGACAAGTAGTCAATGAAGTTCTTTTTTCTGCATTCATATCTCACATTGAACCCTCCAGTATTGACGAAGCACTATCCGATGAATTCTGGATAGTTGCAATGCAGGAAGAGCTTAACCAATTTGAAAGAAATCAAGTTTGGGAATTGGTACTGATTTAGCCCAATTATTCTATGTTATTTCATATCATTTTAAGGGTATTTATCATAGATTTTGGCTCCTTTTGATGATAATTATGCTTAATTTAGATTAAGAGTCCTTGCTTTGAGTTAGTGTCTTTTTGAGGTTAAGATTGTCATAATTGGTTATTAATTGTATTCAGTTGATTTTTAGGACAATTGATGCTTCAAATTGTTGCTTTTTATTGTAGGACAATTGAGAATTGGAGCCAAGATCAAAGACCAAAGGATGACACAACACAAGATCAGAGTATCAGCACTAATAGAGTTCGCCGCGGTGCCAAATTGAAATCTCACCAGTAATCTCTCGGGCAAAGTTCGCCGCGGCCAACTTACAGCTTCGCCGCAGTGAAATCACAAGATTAGGCGGAGCTCCTCTCGGGCATTCTTCGCCGCGGCGAACTCTTCGTATCAGCAACGCCAGATCCGGATCAGAACGCAAAAATGGAGCTTCTAATCATATGATCCGACCCAGATGGACCCCTAAAACCCTTAGAAACCCTATTTTCGACCATACACTCCATTCCATCTCCTACAACACCTCTATTCTCCCATCCTCTTGCCTCTCCATCTCCATCTTCTTCCCCATCCATTTCCTTCATCTTTCATTCACTCCATCTCAATTCCTTCCACTCCCAGCTACCATGGCCAACGGATTCACTTCAGTTGGAGCTTTTCTTGAAGCTATGGAGAGCTAGGGTTTATCAACTCTTGAAGAATGGTGGTGTGGCTTGAGTTCCTAAGCTTCAAAGGGGAGTTTAGTTTCAGTTTGCAATTTTTAGCTATGATTTATGGCTTTCTAGGTCTAGGAGTTGTAATTTCTTAGTTAGGAACTTGGGACTGATACTGTAATTATTGGTTAATGATTACATTTGTAATTTGGATTGATTGATGTTGAACTTTGTGCTTAAATATATGTAGTTGCATATATGCTTATTGTAACTCTCATGATTCTCTCTTATCTTGCATAGTTGTGTTTGGGTATTGAGTTGATTGTGTGTTTCATTGAGCCAATTGCATGATCATTCCAAAATTACACATTAGGGGAGCTAAACAAAGTTTTCATTAATGAGTTCATTAATGTAAGCTTTGGACTCATTGAGTTAATGAGGTTCTCGTTAAGAAAACCTAATGGATTTGTGAAACTCCCAATATTTTAAGTGAACTATGATTGCCATCAAAATCATTTTCAAGAGGTTTCCTACCATTCATTTCCATTCCATCATTATTATCTTAAAACACCAAAAATATAGTATCTTAGGTTTGTTTTCATTGCATTTAGTTTAGGCACCATTCATTTAAGTCTTAAAAACCCAAAACCCCATTTCATTGCATTGCATGGCATTTAGTCTAGCTTAGGTAATTAATAAAGGCTCCCAAAAGTGAAACGACCTGAGTTTGCACTATACTGCATAGCTTGGATTTATCTTTGATTGAGAACCCCAAGGCGAACGACAGATAGGCTCTCTTTCAGGTACCCAGACCAGATGATCATCCGGTCATTGGCACCAAATGGGTATTCAAAAACAAGCTCGATGAATCTACACAAATCGTCAGGAACAAAGCCAAATTGGTAGCTAAAGGTTACAATCAAGAAGAAGGAATCAATTATGAAGAAACGTATGCTCCTGTAGCCAGATTGGAAGCCATACAAGTTCTTTTGGCATTTGCTTGCATCAAAGATTTCAAACTATATCAAATGGATGTTAAAAGTGCATTTCTAAACAGTTACATATCAGAAGAAGTTTTTATCGAACAGCCTCCCGGTTTTGAAAATTTAATTTTTCCTAATCACGTTTACAAACTTAAAAAGGCTTTATACGGTTTAAAGCAAGCTCCTAGAGCCTGGTATGAACGTCTTAGCAACTTCTTAATAGAAAAAGGATTTGAAAGAGGTAAAGTGGATGCCACACTTTTCATTAAAAGAGATAAGAAAGATCTTTTGATTGTTCAAATATATGTGGATGATATTATTTTCGGTGCTACTAACGAAGATCTCTGTCAAGAATTTGCTAAGGTTATACAGGGAGAATTCGAGATGTCCATGATGGGAAAACTAAATTTCTTTCTGGGATTACAAATCAAACAAAAGAAAAACGGCATATTTGTATCCCAGACGAAATATGTGAAGGAGTTACTGAAGAAATTTGGAATGGAGAATGCTAAAGTGTAAAGACTCCTATGAGCTCAACCTGTTCGCTTGATGTGGACGAAGACGGCAAAAACGTAAATCTAACAAGATATAGAGGGATGATCGGCTCTTTACTATACCTTACTGCTAGTAGACCAGATATTCAATTCAGTGTGGGAATGTGCGCAAGATATCAGTCAGCTCCAAAAGAGTCACATGAAGAAGCTGTCAAGAGGATACTCAGATATCTTGTAGGAACTCAAAATTTAGGAATCTGGTATCCAAAAAGAGGAACTGAATATCTAATGGGATACTCAGACGCAGATCATGGTGGATATAAAACGGACAGAAAAAGCACCAGTGGACAATGTCAATTCTTCGGAGGATGTCTTGTCTCATGGTCAAGTAAAAAGCAGAACACCATGGCAATCTCCTTAACGAAATCAGAATATGTAGCCACTACCTGCTGTTGTGCTCAGATCTTATGGCTAAAGCAACAAATACAGGATTTAGGAATCAACTTACGTGGGATTCCAATCTTATGTGATAATACGAGCACGATAAGTTTGTCCAAGAATCTAGTCCATCATGCCCGAACCAAACACATCGATGTCCGACATCATTTCATTCGGGACCATGTTCAAAAGAAAGATGTAAAGGTTGAGTTCATCCCCACTGAATATCAGATAGCCGACATCTTCACGAAACCTCTAGATCAACAGAAGTTTAACTTCTTCAGAAGAGAATTGGGAATGGTAAATCCCAATGAACTGTAAGAAATCTCACGTTATCTCTCAAGATTAATTGTTTAAATTTATTGTTTTGATGATAAAATAACTAACTTAAGCATCGGAGTATGTAGAAATTTATTTTGCAGGAAGCTCTGGATGAAGAAAAACAGAGGTAAACAGAGTATAAGATTATCGATCAAATGATCGATAATCCTGAAGGCAAGAAGGAAGTAAGTAATTATCGATCACCTGATCGATAAATCCACTTTGTAAGTACTCCAACACAACAATTATCGATAATGTGATCGATAAATGCCTTATTGATCAGAACATCGATCAGGAGCCTCAAGGTTTCGAGACCCCTCCTTCAGAATTGGTAAGCATTAATCGATAAGCTAACCGATAAGTAAATTATTGAACAGATGATCGATAAACTAGACCAGGTACGCATCTCTTTTACTGACTTTATCGATAATATGTTCGATAAATGCATGATCGATAACGTGATCGATAATTCTGTTCTGTGTTCATGTGTGTTCTTCATATTTATCGAACACGTGATCGATCAAGAGTTGATTGATAACTTGATCGATAATTCTAAAGATTATAACGGTACTTTTTTTTTTGAAACCCCTCTGTCAGTTATCGAACCCTAACTCAAAAAATACCAGTCCCCTGTTTCACGCAACGGTCAGGAATCACAATTCCATTAATTTTTCAACCTCTCTTCCACTCGAATCCATCTCTGTTACACTTTCAACCTTCACCGAGCTAAAAACACGCCATTTCAGCCGTTCAGAAATCGTTCAGTACCTCAGAAATGGCTCGAGTAAAACAGCCAAGTGTGGAAAGAGACGAAGGGCCGAGAAGAAGCAACCTCAATCAAGCGACACCACCCCTTCGGGCACTCGAAAACGATATCGACCGAGGGTAAGGGAAGAACCATCGAAGAAGAAGAAGGGGTTCTGAAAATCCGTGTGAGAGTCGGGCCAAGAGCAAGCGATCCCTCCAGAAAATCCCCCCGGTCCAAATCAAAATTACCAATAGTCACTGAAGAAACTGAAACCGAGTCGGATGATGAAGCCTCAGTTCAGAAAGCTTTGGAGACCGCGTTGAACGTATCCATTCCCAAGCAACCGAGGAAGAAAAAGCAAAGGGCCAGTGAAGGAATTGCGTGGCAAATTCCTCCTGAAGGTATTTCGACTGAATTCTCTGAGTTGCTGACTGGAAATCTTGATAGTGATGTTAATATACCCAAGTATAAAGCTGATTTTAGCAATAGAAAATTTTGCCCTGTGGTATCTGTGGACATAGAGGGTCTGAAGAAAAATACACACATTAATCTTGATCTAAGTGACCCCTTATAGCATTATTCAAATTGGTTAGCCATTGGGGTGAATACTGTCCTGAGGTAGTTAAAAGATTCTACTGTAACATGGAATCAATAGAAGAGTATGATGATGAAGACAATCTTATAGAGAAAACTGCTTGAAGGTTACATTGAGAGGCAGATCCTTCAAACTCACAAGTGCTAAATTAAATGAGCTGCTAGGGACTCAAGATTTTGTGAGAGGTGGCGACATGAATGAAGTAAAGGCCTACAGAATTTTAATGCAAAGTAATGATTACCCTGGTGAGCTAAATTTCCCTCCTAAGCAGATGTGTGATTTCTATAGGATCATCCATTACATCTATTCTAGGAGTATGGTAAACAAATCTGGCAGTTTCTCACATCTCACTCAGGATGACTACCTTTTTCTAGCCCGGATTATTAGTGGGGAAAAGATCAATATTGGGGATCTTATCTATTCTGAGATGAAGGACTTTGTCCTTAACAAGTCCAAATCAACCCCAATTCCCTATCCTTAACTGGCCACCTACCTTCTTCAGGCACATAATATTGCCCCATTTGAGCCTGGGAACTCAAGACCAAGGTTCCTGCTTTTGGCCTCACTCAGCTCCACAAGATGAGGATCTCTGTTCCCTTTACACCATCACAGAAGGTATCTCAAAAGGATAAGGGAAAGCAACCTGCTGCTAGTACATCTCAGACCTAGGATGAAGCTGAATCCACTCCGCCCCATCTCATGCCCCTGGTCCATCTTTTATGGAGAGATCCCTCAGGGAATGTTTCAGGCTGAGCTTCACGCGTTTGAGACCAGAGTATACACCACTGCCAGAGACTATGGGGAAATCTCTGATCGAAAGTTTGATGGCATTTCCAAAATTCTGGATCTTCACCGACAAGCTATGGTGGTTTTGGAAAAAGAAGTTACAGAGAGATTTGATTCAGTGGACAAGGAACTTCAAGAGCTTAAAGGGTTGGTTACTTCTCTCTGCCACAATTTCACTGCCCTAGCACAAGCTTCAGCTATGAGGATCTCCTATTTCATCCACCCTCTCCTGCTCACCCTGAGCCTGCACCTCCTTCCTCTCCCTTACCCACTTCTCCTTCTGTCCCATCTACCTCTGTCATAGTCCCTACCACTCTTGCTCTTATCACAGTACCTCAACCTATTCCTCCCTTCCATTTTCCATCCATTTCTCCACTTTCTCGCCTTCCTCCTCTTCCTATTCCCCTGACCATTCCCTCTGTTCATACCTCTTCCCCTTTATCTGATGCTGACAAAAGGGGGAGAAGAAAACTGATGATGTTTCTTAGCTGCTTTATGTTTTTTTTTTATATTTCTTAGTTGTTTCACTTTTTGTCACTTTTGTGTACCTTGATATATCTTGTGGCTACTAATATTTTTCTTGATATTTAGTTGCATTCTCACCTATTATCTGGTTGTGATTCTGTTTGATATTTTCTTTGATAGTTGATTTATAACTTATGTTTTGTCATCATCAAAAAGGGGGAGAATGTTAGGATTATGGTTTTGATGATAACAAAGTTAGATTAATTGGGTTAAGTATGTTGATCAATCATCTGATCGATCAAATGATTATCGATAAGCTATCAGATAACTGTTCAGTATAAATCAGTTTTATATTAAGTATTTTAATCGAAGAGCTATTCGATAAGTTGTTGATCGATAAAATGATCGATTATCGCTAACATGGAAGTTACATAAGGTTACAGTTAATTATCGATCACTTGATCGATAACATCAGATAAACGAACAAGTAACAGATAAAGAGAACCAAATCTGAAGTGCATTTATCGATCACATGATCGATAAATCAGTTATCAATAACGACTTCGATAAGAGGTAACACACTCTACTCGTTCTGCACATTAATTCTGTCATCATTTATCCATCATACTATCGATCACTTGTTTATCGATCATATGATCAACATTATGTTCTAACTCTCTGAATGCAGGTACTCATCATAGCTGCTGAATTGATAACCTTATCGATTACTAAATTATCGATCACATGATCGATAATCAATATTCTATCTGCTCATACTTAGTTTTTCTACAACCAAATTATCGATAACATTATCGATAATTTAACCTGTCTGCATAGTATCTTTTCACATAACATGATCGATAAAGAGCCTCAGGATTATTATCTTCACTGCATTAACTTATGTTGAATCATTTTTTCGATCACCTAATCGATCATTGATTTATTGATAAAATGATCGATCATCTGATTTCCTGAAACTCCTGTTTTCACATAACGTGATCGATAATCAATTTCTTTACCTTACAGGATTAAATCTCTGTTTTTCATTTTATCGATCACTTGATCGAATATTCATTGATCGATCACCTGTTCGATTAATCCACATAGTCTGTGTTTTTGCTGAATATATTCTTACTCATTGTTTATCGATAACCTTATCCATCATCCATTTATCGATAATTGTTCGATCATCAATGACTGAAGTTTCATTTCTGTAACACTTGGATTATCGATAATCTGTTCGATCAACAAATGTTCGATCACTTGTTCGATCATGGAACGATTTCCATTTCAACATCAGTCGACTAAAATGATTCTTAAAATCAATGATCCAACACTTGATCGATAATCTTGTTGAACTGATTCAAAAAGCTTTCACTCTGTTTATCGATAACCTGATCGATCAACAAGTAATCGATCACCACTTCGATCAACCATGTCCAGGATGTCTTTCTGCTCTTTTTATAGATAATTCATTTCGTCTAGAATCATTGAATAATCAATTTGTTTTTTCTTCTTTGATCATAACTAAAGCCTACACCGCAAGACTCTTACTTGTTTAAGTTTAAAATATGCAGATTACTAAGAAAGTCTACAACGGCTCTTCAACGGGATTACGTAGACTGTAACATACAGTGTCAGAAGCTCAGACGCATTAATGGCGGAACCGTTGAAACTGGCGAAACACGCAAACGGAGTCACAACGGCTAGAAGCTCTTCCGTCTAATGGCTACTTAACGATCTCAACTATAAAAGGCGAAGAAGAAGCATTAATGAAGAGAATTGAATACCGGAACTACCATCTGTGATTATTAAGTCTAGCATTCAATACTCTGTTTTCTTCAATACTACTGAGCGTCAGTGTTCATCATAAATTTCACTCTGTAAGAGAGTCGATAACTATCCTTCATTAATTACTATTGAGTGATCTCAAGAGTGTGGACTCTTGAGAGGGCTTGTATCCTTACGGGAGTAAGGGGGAGTGATTGAGCGATTCAATTACTGTACCGAGGCACCAAGAGCCCTATCGATCTTGGAAGATAGTGAAATACTCAGAGGTGTTCTGAGGACTGGACGTAGGTCAAGTGGTTAAGACCGAACCAGTATAAATCTTGTGTCTTCCCTCTGCGGTGAAATCTCTCTTGACTCTAACTCTCTGTTTTCGATACTGTCTCGTTTTAATTTGGCAATTTTTTTAACTCACCCAATTCACCCCCCTCTTGGGTGAGATTGATTCTAACAAAATTATCAATAAATTTATTCAAATCTATAGTGAAGATATTAAGATCTCAATGAGAAAAAATAGTATCAGTAACAACATAATCATCCAAACTACCAATTTTGCCAGTCTTCATTAGTTCACACCAGTTTGACCTATTCGACATTGGTTCAACCAAAAAAAAAACAAACAAACCACTGGTCGGTTCATTGGTTTTCTGATTGAACCAGCCGGTTCGGTCTGGTTTTTTTTTCTCTGCCCTGTAGTATGAACATGGCCACCGGGAGCTAAAACGATACATTACGTGTGGGTATTGTTTGTTAAATAATTAATATTTGTTGGCTTAATATCCATGTTATTTTTGTAGCATTATGAAACTTTTATGTGTATTTTCGCCCCATTTTCTTGACTAACATGTTTTCTAAATGGTCAACATTAATTAACTTAATGGTTGTGACATTTTTACACCATTTCAAGATTTCATAGGTGTTTTTGCAGTAGATAAAAGTATATTGTGTTTGGTGCACATTGGGTATAAGTTAATGGTTATATTTGCACCTTAATTCTTTATTAAATATTTTACTCTACATGAGAGAGCAAGACTCTCTGTGAGAGATGGGAAGAAGGTGATACAAATTGATGTGAAAGATGATCATATGGCAAGGATGTGATGCAAACATCTCTCGATTAAATGACTCAAGAGTGACGAAGGGATGAACATATGGCAAATGTATGATAAGATGGAATGGAACTATTGAAACACAATAATTACAGACTTCTAAATTTTAAACATATGTGTAGCAATGTTTAACTCGTTGAAAATTGAATAGTTCCAAGTCTCAACAATATAGTAGTAAATAGGGGTGTTCAATTTGTTTCATCCTGTTGGGTTTGTCCCATCTTGAAATTAGGAAAACAAAATTTTTAGAATAGGACAATTCCAAGACGGGACAGGACGAGTCGCGAGAAGGGGTCGTCCCGTCTTGAGATATGTAATAATTATTCTTTAAAAAAATTGCAAACATATCAAAAAATATATTCAAGTTGTCCTTCAACCCCTTCTGACCAGAGAGCCCTAATATGTGGTCTCTCTCCCCAGTCCCCACGATCTCTCTCTTCTTGCCTTTGACTCTCCCCACATATAGGCTGGCGATGACCCAACTCCTTTGTTTGAATGATAGATGTAGTGAGCGCCCTCAGACTTCATTATTGCGTGAAGCAATCTCACTTCTCCTCCACTTTGAGACTCTCATCACTCGCTCTCTGTAACATCTTAATTTTATTCTAAGGGTTTAAATATTTGAAAATTGGAAAAAATAGGGTTCCAAACTATTATTTTCTCTGTTTTAAATAGGGTCTTTAATCTCAGTTTACTCCAAAAGTTTTCTTTTTACCTTCTTGTCGTCTTTTTCTTCTCTTCTCGCTCTCTCTCTCCGTTGGCGGCATCGCTCATCTCTCCCTTCTTTCTCCATTGTTTCAAATAATTTTGGTAAGTAAAACTACTTCTAATTATAAAATTTCTTTGGGAAAATTAATCTTTTGGTCCCTATAGTTTTCACTTATTTGTAACTCAGTCCCTATACTTTGACTCGGTGCAACTCAGTCCCTATAGTTTTAACCATTTTATAATTTAGTCCCTCCTTTTATTAGATATATAATTTTATTTTTCAAAAACACAAGGACTAAATTATAAAATATACAAAACTATAGGGACCAAGTTGCAGTGAGTCAAACTTCAAGGACTGAGTTACAACCGAGTCAAAACTAGAGGGACTGAGTTGCACCGAGTCAAAGTATAGGGACAGAGTTACAAATGAGTGAAAACTATAGGGACCAAAAGATTAATTTTCCCAACTTCTTTTATAAAAGTTGTTCTACTCAGTCAGATCTATCTAATGATAGTAATTTTGTTTTGCTTAGAGAAAATTTTTGATATAGAATTTAGAGCAAGTATTTAGTTTTGGTGAATGTTAACCACAGTATTATAGATCTTTTATAGTAGATCATTTCTACCAGTTTAGATTTGTCCATTTGTTGATTTTTAGTATTTTAAAAATTAATTTTAATTAATAAATGTGTTATTTATAAGATATATCATATTTATACTGATTAAAATAAGTTAAATAATTTATTTGGATTGTTTGATATATTATTGAGATTTTAATTAGTTTAGTTTTATTTATTGGGTGACTGGAGGTTTTAAAATAATTATTGTAGTTAAAGTTTATTATTTATGAAAAATATATATGCCATTAAAATTTTGATTAGATTATTTATATATATAAATATTTGAGGTACTATTAAATTTTGATGGTTTGTTTTGAGGTTTAAACTTCAAATGAGATTTTTAGAACTTAAAATATAATAATTTTATATTTAGAAATTTTGGAAAATTTTTTATTAAAATAAATAATCCGGAGGATGTAAATGAATAATTTGACCTGTTAGAAAATTATAAGTTAGTTCTAAAATAATTAATTTTGGGTTATGAGAGTTGTGGAAATTTAGAATGAAAATTAAATTAGATTAGGAATTTAACTGATATCTAAGCTTAATTAATTAATTAATTAGTATATTAATATGTGGTTATATTAATTGTGTAGATTAATTATTGGTTGAGTAAATGATTGATCTCGTGGTAATCCTTTCTATTGCTTTGGCGAAAGGTAATACTTTCCACTTTATATGTGGTAATATGTTGTTTGTGAGTATTTGTTATTTTAGAATAATGATGTGTTATTTGGAACTCGATTAGATATATTATACCTTTGAGCTATGAAAATTGTCTTGTGAGATTTTTAGAATTGTGATTGAGAAGTTTGAAAAAGATATATGATTTATATCTTATGGATTATACTGAGAAAAGATTGAGAAATTTTTGTTATATTGTGAAGTATTGGTTGTTATTTGGATTTTGGATTAAGCCTTATCCTACCACGTGGTAAGGCCGTCATTGGTGCACATTAGTTGGGTTATTCTTCTTCCCCTATAGTGAGGGATAAGCCTTTGTGGTCTTCTTATTCATCTCCCAAAGTGAAGGATAGGCCTATATGTCTGATTGATCCCCCATAGTAAGGGTTTGGATGATTGAAATTATATTTCTATGGATATATCTATATTTCTCGAGAATTAATAATTGTCCCACTTGACACCTCACGAGCCCATATTAGTATGTATGATGAGTTGAAAAGTTGGTTACTGAGGCGTTTGTCTCACCCCCGTGGTTTAACATTTTTTCAAG
>NW_021632453.1:0-99627 GCF_004799145.2 Neltuma alba | reverse complement strand
AAATATTAATAAGCATTTACCATGAAAAAATAAGTAAAAAAACTATATAATTTATATAATTAATTAATTTTATATTAGGAAGAAAATCCCCCATGGGCCCAACCCTGCACTTGTCGCCAATGGAATATGTAGCAGCAAAAAAATAGTAATTTAATGAGTTTCAATTTTAAAATGGGCTGGGGGAGTTTGGGAGCTGGGAAAAAGCAAAATGTGGAAGGGTGAAAATTTCCTTCTGTTGATCGGAAATTGTGACGTATGACTCTTGAATCATCTTCTTTTAATTAAAAGTAAATAAATCATGACCATCCATTTCAAATGAAGGGTTATGATATAATAACTTCTTTTTCTTAGTATAGCCCTTTCAATTCCAAGCTTCAAAATCTACAAACCACGAGCTCTCTTCCAGATATAGTTTTTAGGTTTTAGAAAGTGGAAGAAATCGGGGAGGGACTCTGGCAGAAAGAAGAATGGTTTAAGATAAATGATGAGACTGAGGGTTTGGCTGGTTTTTTCTCCCTTTTTCTTCTTCTTAGTTCTTCATCTTTTTTCATCCTTTCAACTCTTCTTCTTTATTTCTCTCTATCCTTTCAACTCTTCTTTATTTTTCGGATGGTGACTTGGCATTTTCAATGTTTAGGAGGTTAAAAAATTGACCCGTTAACTCGCCCAACCCAATGGGGTTACTCAGGTTATGAACAAGTCACCCCAAGTTACATTGAGTTGCAATGGGTTAATTTTACACCATGTTAGAGGCTTAACTGGACCAAACAAATAGCCAGGTTGCTGGTTTCCGGGCCAACCTGGCTGATCCAGTCCGGTTTTTAATACCATGGTATTATCACCTAAATTAAATTGACCAATCAAACTAGTGAATCGATGAATTAGTTTTATATCTCACTTCAATCAAAAGTTTTGGATAGATTAATCGAATTGGATTTTATATTTTTCTTCCTTTGTTAAAATTGAAATGATGCAATTTTGAGTTAAAAGCATAGCACTCAATCATACTTGTATGTTAATAACTTTGTTTGTTACATTGTGCATGGTTTATACACAAATTTTCATTTATTTGTGAATTAAGACCTTTTTATTTAATTTTTTATATTTTAGAATTATGTATGGTCATTTTTGTATATTTTAATTAAATATATTTTTCTAACAAAAAGAATGGATAAATGAAGTTATAAAGGGTGGGTAAGTTGCCTCTTAGTTGTTTACCAATTTAAGATATTTTTAGGAGAGATATTGATGTGTGTGTTAATTGGAATATCTCACCATGTACATTCAATCTTCCACTTGCTTATTTGTCTCAAGAATTTAAGAACTTAATTAGGTGATGATGCCTAATTTGAAAATTGACCAATATTTTCTACAAGGCTTGGAAACTCCATTGGGTATCATAGGCATTGATTTATTTATCTAGTGGGACGTAGTAATTTTGTGAACCTTTAGCATAAAGTTGTCATTTATCACTACATCTATAAAATCTACTTTGTAATGCAATTACAACCCAACTGAAATCAACTTGTTAGTAGAGCTGGGAAAACGACCAAGCTTGTCAGGTCGACCTATCTAGGCACAAAAATTGTGAAGATCATGTTTGAAATTTTTCTCTTTAAATAGGAAATGAGCTTAAAAGAGTCAGCCTTGTAGGGTCGAGGACCTAAACGGGCTAGCCCTGAAGGACTGATGGTCAACCTGTTTAGTCCATTTTATATTTTTTTATTTTTTATATAATGTTAATATTATTTATTTTTTTACATTGTTAATGATATCTCAAATATTTAGTTACTATTATAATTTTGAAATTAAATTTTATAAAATGATTTGATTTATTTAGTTTTAGATAATAATTTGTTCAACTAAATTTTAACAAAATGGGTTAATTTGGACTTTAATAATGACTTGATTTATATTATATGTATTGATATTTTTAAACTATATATATTTGATATGAAAGTATTTTTATACTCTTATAATTCTATAATTTCAATTAGAAATTTATGAGTTTCAACAATAATGTATCTCAAACTAAAGAAAAATAATAGTTAAACTGCAAAATTGAAAAGTAAAATTTCTATGGAGAAGAAAAACTTGATATTTTTACTACTAAAAAAGAACATACTCATAAAGAAAAACAATTAATGATAGTAATGATGAAATTTCAAAAAATTGATAATAGCATTTGTTTATTACAAATTTGCACTCTTGATGAAATTTTTAGATGTTGTTATCTTGTTGATGGATGTTTTAGATATTTTTGAATGTTAGTGGACGTTTAGATATAATGATATTTTATGTTTGTGACTTAATTTTATTTATATTTATACATTTTATTAGTAATTTTATTATTTTATTTTTATTTCTTTTATAAAACAAGTGAGAAATATCAAAAATTGCATTTTTGCTTTAACGGGCTAAAAGCCCGTAAGCCAATCTTGAGCCGGTTAGCTTAAGGTTCAGGCCTAGCAAAATGAAACATTTTTGAAATTCCGACCTTGCAGGGCCAGCTAGTATTCTCAATACCACTTGTTATTCTAGTGAATTGATGATGAACTAGTTTTTTGCTTCAATCCAGCCAAAAGTTTTAAACATGTTGATCGAGTTGAATTTTATATTTTCTTTCATCCATCCATTTTCTTGCTCCAATGAAGGATCATAGAATCTCTTCTCTTAATGAGAGGTTTCTTATTTTAAACAATTTTTATAATTATTCTATAAACAAAGTAATGCTCTGCTTGGATGTGAAAATAAAAAAAAAAAAAACTGAGAGGATATCACCTCTCTTATTTGAATAGACGAAAGAAAACAAAGATAAAGAAAATGAACAAATACCGAAATAATTAAAACACCCTTACTCATATATCAAAATTATAAGAGGTTTAAAATCACATTAAACATCACAATAAAAAGAATCACATTAACATTAATATTCAAATAATTTAGTAAAAAATTACTTTCATGTTATTATATTTTAAAGCTAAATAGTTTAATAAAAATGCTATTTTTCAATACTAAATAAGTATTTGCTTTGAATAAATAGCCGCAAACTAAAACAATTCTTTAACATCAGGAGACAATATTAAAAAAACTAAATGGTCATGAATATTAACCTTAAAAAAACCGGTTTCTAGCTCAGGGAATATGAGTTTAAGAAGTTGGTGCAAGTTGACAGACATTTTCTTTCTACCAACAAGTGTTTAGTCGATAGACTTTCGTCTGTTGATAAATACCTAATTAACAAGCTACGACATTCTAAACATAATGCCACATGTTTTTTTCTCTCTAAAGAAACATCCTAACATTGTCTCTTAATTAAATGTGAGATTGCAATTATTTAACATTATTTTGGCATTACTTCAATCCAACTGTTTAACAATTAGTGTCAGAATGAATTTAATGATGTATATGGTATTCTTACCATGGCTGAAAATTAGTGTCCGAATGAATTTAATGATGTATACGGTATTCTTACCATGGCTGAAAATTAGTGTCAGAATGAATTTAATAATGTATATGGTACTCTTACCATAGTTGAAAGAGTGTAACCAAAAGGCTTGATGAAACCCATAATCCAATGCCATCTTCATCATCCGCAAGCAGCTTAATTATCAAGTTTTAGTGCTTGCTTGATATAGCGGTCAAAGTGGCCCAAACTCGTCGGACAAATCCGTTTAATTTCTTTTAAATGAAGGGTCAAACTTGTACTTTAAGAAGTTTAAAAAGAAATTAGATGTAAATAGGCTATCCTTTTTAAACACGCCTATTTTTTTAATTATTATTAAAATATTTATAAAATTATGGATTGGTATTTTATGGACAAGTCTGAAATAGAAAATTGTTTAAAAAAACCAATACTTAAACCAGATAATTGAAAAGAATTAGATGTTTTAAATTAGAAGAACAATTAAAATCAATTTTTAATTCTTTTATGAATGACAATTGATATTCTTAGCATTCTAATTATTACAGTAGCTAATGAATTTTTCTTTATCTGTCAGTTCACATGTCATAACAAATTATAAAAATTATCTTATTCTAACAAATCTTCAAGATCTCATTCATACTCATTATTGGTTGCATAATTTAATTTTAAATGAGGGTGATGTAGACAAAAGGTTGATATTTTTATCACTGAAGAAGAGTTTACTTATAATGAAGAACAATCAAATATTATTGATTTTTATAATAGTGATGAAAATTAAGATGAAGATTATAATCGTATTGATGTTGTTCATCTTTTGCTGCTTGGTATTATGTTTACACTTTTTTTTATTTGGCTTTGATTTTTTTTTTGAGTTTGGAAAATAGATTATTAGTGTTTGATGTTTTTTTTTTCTATATAGCATTACTTTGTTTTACTAATATTTATGATTTGAATAAAACTTTTAGGAGATTAAAGCGGAAGTTTGGAGAGTGATTACCAGGCTGAAGCTGGCAAAAAGTTTGTCAATTAACCATCTAATCCTTGAGAATGACTTCGCGGCTGTCATCGTCATGCTGAAGAACATTTAAGATGGTGAACTTTACGAGCTTCCCCGTTAAAGATTGTAAATGCTGAGTTGTTCAGTTTTAATCATGTTAGAGTTCTTCGCGTATATAGGACTCGTCTGATAGGAAGAATTTGTCGAAATAGAAAGAAATAGAAACAAATGGAATGAAAAACATGGAGTTTGGATCAGATAAGAGGTTTAATCGGTTTAGCTTTTGACTGAATCTTTTCAGCTCCTTTGAGTAATAACCTGGAAGCATTGATTGAAACACCATCACAAGTAAATGCAGCATCAACAAGAATGACAAAGAACATGTAATAATAGAAGAGAAACAAATCTATTATCAATCATCAAACCATAGATTCATTCTAGTTCCTTCTCAAATCAGTGTTTTCTTAGAAACCAACAGTCCATTGCAAACATACTCAAAGTGAAGAAGATGTATTACTTGCAACTATGTAGGCCTCACCCCGTCTCCACTAGATCTATTCCTTAGAGTATCCTAAAAAAAAAAAAAAAGAACCTTTCCTCTCCTTGGCTATTTCAGCTTAAGATGTAAAAGTGCCTCTCTCTATAAGAATGGCGCGTTAACCATGTTAACGCTCAACAAAGATAGTGACCCAGAAAATGAAGTGTTCAATGATTAAACAATAGAGCCTAGCTTCTTCTTAGCTCAATATTTTTAGAAACCAAGTAGCAGGCCTATCACAAACTTACATACCTCTATAGCAATACCCATGGTCCGGAGAAACAAACATAATTTAACAACACAACATACACGACGACCTGGAAACTAAAGCATTCCATTGTCAAAGAACAGGATCTAATTCCTTCCCAAGGCAGTATTTTCTTAGAAAGTAAAAGCAGGTCTATCAATAAAATACACAAGAACAAAGAAAATGTATTGACTTTCTTCTCCAATAATAAAATCTGAGAAGCGAGAAAGTAAGCCTATTCAAAAACACGTATATAGGGCCCATTTGGTAGAAAGAATGTATTTTTGACCGAATCTTCTTGGCTACTTAGAGTTATTTGGGTTAATAAGAGATTTAATAGGTTTAGTTTTGTTGGATCTTGAACTTGGAGATTAATTAGGGTTTGATATTGGGAGTGAGATTTGTTGAGTTTTGATAGTGTGGTAATCAAAGTGGTGTTTTGTTGATTGGGTTTTGTTTATTGAGAATAGATGAAAGTTTTAATCAGCTTAGATTGTTGATATTGATGGTTTTTCAATGTTGTGGTATGTTGAGGATTGAAAATTCTAAGTGTGAAACTTAAGGACAATTGGATGATGGTTGCTTAGTTTAATCAAAGAGCCCAATAAGTTAAATGGATGGAGGAGTTAATAACTGCAACTTTGAGTTGAGAGTTTTAGTTATAATTTAGGGAAGTTGGATTGTGAGAGTTGTTATAAGATGTAAGACTTGAGGTTTTTGAATTTTATATTTTGTTTTAATTGTGGCTTATGTTTGACTATAATCTACATTGTAATACACATTAGCGTGTATCTCGGCTTGTGGAGCAATGCTTTATATTAAAGCCAAATGCTAAACTTAAAGTTAAGGTAACCAGGATTATTTTGCTTTATATGCCCACTATAGATTGTAAGGCTTTCTAAATTCTTTCAAACTATTTTGATTACAAATAAGATGTTCACAAAGGAAAACATGTATTACGTTTGTGCATCAATTTTTGGTGAAGTGAGAAGTATTTTGATATCATTGTATGGATTGTATCAGTGGATATTCCTTGTGGTGTTTGTATCGATGAATGTGTTGGAATTTGCCCCTTTATTACACTATTGACTGTGTTTTCAATCCTTTATATTGTATTTATGCATGGGGTTAATATGTGGAGGTTGGGATTATGTGTGGGGGATAACTGTTCTTAAAGCTTGAATAGCATGCCAATGCTATGATCAAGTGTTTGGTCTATTGTTAGGCCCTTGTACTGTTACCTTTTTTCTAGCTCAGAATCGGGATAAAACTCTTGAGTAGACATCTCCTAGTCCCTGGTTGGACCATAGGACAAGGGGGGACCTATTGAATCGATGTGAGTGTTAGTGGCAGCTTCACCTAAGAGGAGGGTGAATTGGGTGATATATAAAACAGTGGAGATGAGTTTGGAAAATTTCACCAAAGAAGGATGACGCAGAATTTTATATTCGTTCAGTCTCAACCACTTGACCTACGTCCAATCCTCAGAATGTCTCTGAGATTTCTACTACATCCTCAAGATTGAACAGGCTCTTTATTGCCTCAGTACAGTAATTGAATCACTCTCAATCACTCCCCCTTACCATTCATAAGGTTACAATTCCCTTAAGAGTCTACACTCTTGAGTTACTCTCAGAATTAAGTAAAAGATATAATAAACTCTCTTACAGAGTATATGTGTGATAAACACTGAAGCTCGGTTCAAGAAAATAGAGTATTGAATGCAACAGAGAATTTCAACAATTGGTAGTTAGTGTATTCAATTCTTTATTCAATGCTCTTCGTGCCATTTATAGTTGGAGTATTTCAGTTATCTATTAGACTAAAGAGCTTCTAGCCGTTGGAAGGTCGCTTGTGTGTGCTCGGCAGTCACAACGGTTCTTCATAATAAATGCTTCTGACATAGTAGGTTTAAATTTATAATTTATCCGTTGTGCTTCGTAATCTGTAGAAATCTCTTAGCACAGGTAAGTTTCTTTTTAAGCAAGTATAAATGAATAACGAACAGGTGATGGTTCTTGATATTGATACACTAGATAAGAAAAAATAGAATCAATCATTAGATATTCAAAAGTAAGATGAACTTACTTGATCGATGTTTTGATTGATAATCGTTTGATCAATCACATTATTGATTAATTACAAAGAACTAGACTTAACAGATGTATGCATTTATCAAGTTCATTATAGATCATACAATGATAGAACAAGTGATTGATAAATGGTAAAATACAAACAAAATGATCTTTGAAAGTGAAGTACTTATGAATTTTGTACAAGGTTTATTTCTTCCAAATCTGTATGCCTTCATATCTTTAAAAAGAAAATAATATGATTAAAGAAGGCTGAGAAAAGCTTAAAGATAAAATGAAAATATGCTTTATGAAAAATCATAATGAAAAGCTGTTTGAGTGATGAATTGATGCATTGATTGAACAGATGATCGATAATAGCTTGATCCAACATCTCATTGATAATCCTGAGTTATTGTGAGAATTTCTTTTAAACATAATGATCTGACACTTGATTGATAAAGGTGTGATCGAACAAGTGACCAAAAAAAATAGTTCAAGAAGAATTAGACAATTATGCATGAAGATAAGTTGATGATCGATTAATAGATAATCGATTAACTGATCAATTAAAGACTGTAAAAAATTTGATTTAGAAAATACCAAAGTAAGGTTTTGATCGAACTAGTGATATGAAAAAAATCTTGACGAAATGATGCAGATGGATATGATGATGATCAATAGAAGGATGATCGATTACGTGATCGATCATTGATTGTGAAAACCTTATTTTTAATCTAATAGAGAATAAATTGATAGAACACATTATCAATTAACCAGAAGTAATTTGTCAAACAATATTAGAACAAGTTATCAATAAACTAATGATCGATAAAGTGATGGATAATTCAAGAACTATTTAACACAGTAAATAAATCAAGGAAGCTTTACCAATTATCTAAGTCATTATCAATTATGACTTGATCGATCAAGTGATCGATAATCCTTTTGTTATACAAGATGAAGTTTATTTCTTTTTCTTGACAGCTTATCGATCAACCATTTATCAATCCAGTGATCGATAATCTCCTAAAAGATCTTATATTCAACTAGTTCTATCAAGATCGATTAGTTGATTGATCAACACATTTATCTATCAAGTTATCTATCATAGTGAATTATTTAATACGTGATTGATTAATCATAACAGTAAATAATCACATAATACATTAACAATTATCTAGCCCATGTTCAATTAACTAGTAATCGAACACTTGATCGATTAACTTGACAATTATACAGAGAAACTTAAAACTTAGTTTGTTATCATCAAAACCTTTAAATCTAATAGTAAGTAGGGTGACTTTTGGTCAGGTTACTCTAGACGGATAGTTTAGGTCTATGTCAAGGAGTCATAAGAGGAACATGGTAGATGAAAGGGCATAAACTACTGTGTTGATTGTTGTATACGCACTTACATGTTTTTTTTTTTTTTTTAACTTTAAGATATTTTATATATGTCATTGCTTCATCTGCTTACTATCCTATTGGTATATGTTGTAAAGTGAGTGCTAGTTACTAGGATTTTATGTTTTACCCCATTAATCTCACTATTTTTAGGAGAGCTTTTGGGTACTGTCCGTCATGAAGGGAATTAGTCAGAGGCTTATGCAAGTACATCCTAGTAGGCCTGTCATGGCTTAGATTTGTAATGACTGTATAATTTGCCATGTTAGGGTTCATATTTTGTATCTGCATATTTAACCGTTTCTTTCATACTTTTGGATCATTGTATTTTGAAGTATAATACTTCATGGCTAGAGGTCATAAGATTTCTTATGTATGAACCTTGTGGATCCTTTTTGTCCCCTTTGGAAAAACTCCTATCTTATTAACGGTTGTTATGATTTTGAGACTGTAAGAGTTAAGCAGGTGTGACTTGTGGCCTAAGCTTAACCTTTACTTTTATTGTGCCCTAGTTCTTTATATGATGGATTTTTGGGATGGTTTGTGGGCAGTTAGTGTGCCTTGGGCCTTATCCGTTATTGTTGTTGGTTTGGAGGACTTTCATTTTACACCAGACTCTTTATAACCATGGTAGCAAACTATTATGAAATTTTGGTTTTAAGGAAATGACTTTTCATTCAACATTGGACATGTTGATAGCTTTGTAGCAGAAGCCTAGGCGATGCTCTAAGGTTTAACGGTGACTTGGGAGACGGAGCTTCGCTATATCATTCTTGAGTTGGATTGTTTGTTGGAGTTGATGAATCGTCTTGGAGACAAAGGGCCAGAGGAAGATGAGTAGAACATGGTTGTGGGGGAAATCCTGGACTTAAGGGGTGTTTGGCTATCTCCCCAAACCATGGTTTGGAAAATTTTTTGCCAAACACCCTATAAAAATCTCAAACCATGGTTTTGGGGGAAACCATGGTTTTGCCCCCCAAAACCATGGTTTCGGATAAAGCCACCAGGAGCTGCTCTGCTTCAAATTATTGAACGTTGGTGGTAGGCCCAAGGAATATTACATAGAACAGGCGTCAATTATTTGCTCCCTCCTTCACTCTTCATCGAGCTTCTGGTAAGAAATAATTATATTTTTTGTTGGCAAAATAAATTATTTTACAAAAAACATATTTACTTATTTTATTAATATATATACGTATTAATTTTTTTATTTATATTATTTATGTCTTTTTTATTATGTTGCCAAAATATATATTATTAACAAATTTATTACTTCAAATAAACATATATTATGAAATATATTTTATATGTAATTATCATTTAAACTTATGTCTTTTTTAGTAATTTCTATATATAAAAAAGCACTTCTGACAACAACTATCTAAACACTCTCACTTTATCAGAATCACTTTCTTAAAAAATCTATTCTCTTTAGAAACTATTCTCCAAACCATGGTTTGGCTTCATCCAAACACCCCCTTACTCGATCGTGATTAGAAAGTATGTAGTGGATGGGAAGCTAATAAAGTGGTGGACCCATTGCAAAAGGTAGCTCTTAACGGGATCGTTTCAATGCTTATTATATTGATAAACATCATGATGCTCATTAAATTTCAACTATTTAAATTTAAAATGAATAGCCGAGATTTAATTTTTATATTTTTGTTTTTTTAAAAATGTTTTCCTTTAGTAGGTAAATTAAATGCAATCTTTTAACTGTAAGTTTTTTTTTGAAAAATAATGTTTTTAAAAAATCATTAGTTCAAAATTTTAAATATGAACTATTAAAATTATATTTGAATGGTATAGATTTTACCTCAATGATGAGTACTATGATACTCATCACTGATGGGTACCAAAACTATTTTTTTGGGGTTGTTAAATGAAGTAGTCTTCTCTTGTTCGTTAGCTACTTTAGTGCTTTTTCTCATTAAGAAAAGAAATTCAAACCTCCTTGTTGGTGTTTTTTTGCATGAAATTAATTTTTTTTCCACATACTTATCTCAGACACTCCAAAATCAATATAAAGTTTAACCTATACCAAAAAAAAACAGGAGTCAAGCCCATCCCTTTTGATTTTGAGTTGCCGCATTCTTGTGACATCCAATCGTGTATTGCATTCTCTTCAAAGTTTGAATCTTTCCAAGCATGCTTGGATTGATGTTGAGAAGGGCAAACGTGCATTGATCATTGTTGTGAGCTCGGACAATTGTTTGGATTAGCTTTTTCTCAAACTAACTTCTAGAGAAAAAGCTCATTTAGGGGGTGTTTGGGAAACTCAAAACTATGGTTTCAGAAGCACTTTTCTGCAAAACGAGATAATCTCCTCCACATATTTACTTCGTAATCCGTAGAAGCACTTTTGAAACCATGGTTTGGTTTCTATCCAAACACCCCCTTAATGTGGAAGTTAATCTGAGAAGCTTTTTCCAGTGAGAACGTGGACAAATAGCAATTAAAAAAAGATAAAATTACCCCAACAAACCTTATAATTTGAGAGGTATAAAAATATTTAAAAGAAAAAAATTTAAATAATAAAATTTAGAAAAAATTAGGAAAAAAGTCCTATTAAAAAGTTAGTTGGTAGGGAAGACTTAGGGTGTGTTTGGATGAAACCAAACCGTGGTTTGGAAAAGTGATTCTGGAGAATAGATTCTGGGGAAAATAGATTCTGTGAAGAATAGATTTTGTAAAAAAGTGATTCTGAGAAGTGAGAGTGTTTGGATAGTTGTTATCAGAAGCACTTTTTATATATACAAATTACTAAAAAAAAGACATAAGTTAATATAATAATTACAGAAAAAATAGATTTTATGATATATTTTAATTTGAATGAATAAAATTGTTAATAATATGTTTTTTACCAACATAATTAATAATACATAAGATAATATAATTAATAAATAATTAATGTGTATATATATTTATAAAATATAAGATTAAATATATTTATAAAAAAATATGTTTATAAAAAAAATAACAAGATACATATCATATAGGCCCTCACACTCTCCTTTTTTTCTCTAAAAGCAAAAAAATTTTACTTTTTCCAAAACCATGGTTTTGGAGTCAAAACCATGGTTTTGACCCAAAACCATGGTTTTGGTTTTTGGAGGGGGTGTTTGGGTAGATTATTCTCCAAACCATGGTTTGGGTCCCCAAACCATGGTTTGGGGTGTAACCCAAACACACCCTTAATAAAATTTTATATTCATGAAATACCGATACTGTATAAACTTTGTACATAGAGTACTAGTATAACATATTACCTTGACTCTTTAATATAAGACTCTAATAGATTAATATGAAGATATTAAAAAAGCCAAATAACTAATTAATTATATTATATTACCTGATCTTTTTAAAATATTAATTTATATTCTTAATTTTTTTGGTCTTATATTAAAATTATTATCTTTTTTAGTTATTTTACATCTAAATTTATTTTTTTAATTATCTATCCAAATAAGATTTAACTTTTTAAACTGATTTTTTATGACTTTCAATTCAAATATAAATTACATTATACTGATTAATTTTTACTCCAACTCACATTTATAAAAATAAAAGAGAATAAAAATCTATTTTTTCACCGGCAACCCAAACACTCAGTAATTTCTGCCGCTCGTGCTGCCGTTCCCGACTTCTTGTTCACTCTCTCTCGGCCTCTCCACTCTCTTATCGCATCTGCTTTTCACGTGTAGCCTCTGCGTCGTGTGCTTCTGGCCGGCCGTCGTGCTTGACCAGTCTAGCTTGTTGCCCTCCGCCGTCACCTCTGCAAGACTATTCGGGTGTTTGCTTGCTTCTTCCTTCTTGCTCCAGGTCCGTCGCCTTTCTTCTTCTTGTTGACTTTGCTGAATAAATAAATAATTTTTGCTCAATGTGAGCTCTGGGTGCGAGTTGATATGGGTTGAATCCCCGCACCCCATAGTATTGCGGATCTTCTGCTTAACTGAGATTGTCTTTAAGTCATTCGTGTTAAATTTTCATGCATCCGTGCTTCATTATCTTCTTTTATTTTATTGGTGGTGCTAAGGGAACTGATGATCTGGTTAGAATTTGTGTGGGAACGATCACTGGATATACCATTATTTGGATTTTTGAAGTTTCTATTGTATCAGCCACAACCAACATGGTAGTTAGTTCCTCTTTGGTACTTCCATAGAAGATGAGAAAGAGAGAGATTTGGCAATATTCTATATCCCGCACACATAGTACTTGCATTTGTCTAAAGTAAACTTGTAGGAATCTTTCGTGATCTACTTTTTTCCTGGCGACCAGAGTATATGTCATTATTCAGATTTTAGATCATTTCAGCTTATATGTGTTTTCTATTATTTTTAGATTGAATTATATCAGCCACTGCCAGCATGTTAATTAGTTCTTCTTCGGCTTTTGCATAAATGAAGAGAAAGGGAGAGACTTCACCATATTCTGCATCCCACTCATAGTTAGTGGTTCACATGGAGACACGCTGCAGGAGTTATATGAGTTCGGAAAGTATCAAATAAGCTTAAAGGGAAGTTCTATCAAACTGCTATATGACCAGTAATATTATATGACAGCACAACAAGAGCATAAAGTTGGGGTAACACAGGTGAGGATATTGAAATAGAGATGTGTCATACAAGAATAGATAAGATTTGTAAGGAACATATATGAAAAAGAGCTGACATGGAATATATTGAAGAGAATACGATAGAAAATCATTTAAGGTGGTTTGGATATATACAGAGAAGGCTATTAAAGGCGTTGTTAAGGAGGGTAGATTAGATAGTTTATAGTCATTTGAAAAGGAGAAGAGGAGGACCAAAGAGAAAAATGTATCTAAAGATTTGTTTAACAATAGATCTAAAGTTTTGGTTGTCGATAGAGCATAATAGCATTGTGTGATCCATGTAGCCAACCTCATCTAGTGGGATAATGCTTGTTGTTATTGTTCAATTTTGTTATCCACTTGTTGAAGCAAGTTGACATGTTAGATAAAGTATTTGATTAGTTTGATAAGTATATATTACTTAATTGTTATAATTTCTTGCTAGCAATTAAGCGTGGTGGATGAATAAATGATCGCATACTTTTGTAGAGCCCAATGTTAGGCATCTCATATGCTCATATGTGTATGTACTTTGAATTTGTTTTTCGGTGTCATATACTTGTGCGTGTATATATAGGTTTTTGTGCAGCTTAAATTATGTTAATTATAATGGTGGAAATCGCTTCACTGAATAGTAGGGATTGCAGGAATTTTTTGCTATCCTCTTCAGCCTGTGGGCCATTACCGCGGCATCTATTTTTTTGTTTGTAATGTTAATTGAATTTGTTGTGATTGACGTAGTTTTCCTATGAAATTAGAGAGATGATTGCTTATCTGGTTTGGGTGTAATGATCATAGTTTCTAGCTGCTTTATGGCTTTAAATGTCTTGGAAATTGCTAGTAAGTTATGTGACTTTAAATTACTGGCTTGCTCTGAAATTTCTAATTCTAATTCTAATCTTCAATCTGTCGTTGCAGTATTGGCTCAAGTTGGATTAGGTAGAGGAGGAGCTTTTGTAGCAACCTGAATCTCCTTTTGGGGCTGTCAAATGAAGTGGTATTCTCTCGTTTGCTAGCTGAAGGAAGTGGAAGTACAGTAAAATTCAACGTGAACATCACTGCTGAAGGAAGAAGAGTGAGAAACTGCAAGGAATTTGCAATTAAGGACCCATTTTGAGTGGCTAGATGTAACAGCTCAGATTTTGTTTTGGGAAGCAAAACAGTGCGTTTTGAATTAGTGGAGAGGCAGTAGAGGGAAGGGTTGGTGGAGAGAAGCTGACTCTGCTGCGGACTTGTTTCATTCTGTATTCGCTGCAATTGTAGCCACCTGCTGTGTTTCTGGGTTTGCTTTCTTTTTTCACAATGACTCACCAAACAATTTAGGTAATGTGGAAGATACCTTCCACCAACATGTCATTGATCCCTCAGCACAGGCTTCGTTTTTTCTTACGATTAAGCAATTTGTGCTCGAAGGCACGTCTCCCTAGTGAGCCTCATGTAGACCTGGAAACATCAAATTCCACTTTTACTTCAAGTGACAATTATCCTGAGCAAATCACATCGAAATCGAATCATATGGAAGGAGTTTCATCTGCAATTGATTTGGATGAAAGCTTATGTTGTGAGGATCTGCCAAATGCTGACTTCATTGAACCCATCGTGGGTGATTTTGTTTCAACTTCAAAGCATGTCGTGGACACCCTATTAAGTTACAAGAACCAGCCCATAGCAGCTTTAAAGTTCTTCAAGGGAATAGAATGTAAATGGGGTTCTATAAAAACCGCTGATGCTTTCTGTTTGTTGCTTCATATTTTGACATTTCACTCCAAGACTCGTGGGGTTGCTCAGGATCTGCTCGGCAACTATATTGTTGGTCATTCAGATTTAGCTCCTAGTGCATTTGTGCAACTACTAGTTGAGTGTGCAGGAACGTACAAGCTTGAATCAAGCTCTCGGGTTGTCAACTATTTAATGAATAGTTATGTTAAAGCTAATAAACTCAAAGATGCTGTTGATTGTTTTAAAACGATGGTAAATCAAAATATTGATCCTTGGGTCCAATTTATGAATCGCCTTTTGAAAGCAATGGTTAAGGGGAACATGATTGATGAAGCACTAGATTTGTATGATGAAATGATTCGAAGAAGAATCTATGGCAATTGTTTTACACTAGATGAAGTAATGTCTGCATGTTTAATACAAGGGTATCATGAAAAGGCAGAAAAGTATTTCAAAGAGTTTAGGGCTGGAAGGCCAAAACTTGATGCTTTGGGATATGACATCGTTATTCAAGCTGCTTGCAAGTGGCCTAACTTAATGTTGGTGTGTAGTCTACTGAAGGAGATGCAAGATATGGGTTGGGTGCCCTCTGAGGGCACATATACACGTGCCATTGGTGCTTGTGCGAAGCATGGAAATGTCACAGAGGCATTGAGGCTTAAAGATGAGATGGTGAACAGTAATATACCAATGAACATCAAAGTCACAAAAAGTTTGATAAAATTGTATTGCATGCAGGGGAATATTACTACTGCATTAAAGTTGTTCAATGAAACACTTGAGGCTGGACTTGCTCCTGACGAGGATACTTTCTCTCTTTTGATCAATTGGTGCTCTAAGATTGGGAATATGGAGAAGGCATATGAAATTTTCTCCCAAATGAAACTCATGGGCATCCAGCCTACTTCCTTTATTTTCAATTGCCTTCTAAAAGGATTCTTGAAACAGGATTTGCAAGAAGATGCAAATAGATTGTTCGATGAGGCACTTGAGCATGGTGCTGCTAATGTTGTGACATATAATGTCCTCTTATCCTGGCTCTGTGATCAGGGCAAGATTAATGAGGCTAATAATTTGTGGGATAAGATGATGGTTAAGGGAATTGTGCCTTCCATAGTCTCTTACAACAGCATGATACTTGGCAGCTGTAGAAAGGGTCATGTTGATGATGCAGTTAGGGTGATGAATGAGATTCTAAAAGCAGGTTTAAAACCAAATTACTATACATATACTATTTTAATAGATGGATTTTTCACAAAAGGTGACTCTGAACATGCACTCAATCTGTTTGACCAAATGGTGGCTGCAAAAATTGCGCCAACAGATTTCACTTTTAACACGGTTATAAATGGCTTGTGTAAAGTTGGTCGGACGTCTGAGGCAAGGAATATGTTGAACAAGTTCGCTGAGAAGGGTTTTGTTCCTACATTAAGGACTTACAATTGCATCATCAATGGATATGTCAGGGAAGGTGCAGTCACTACAGCATTGTCTGTGTATAAGAAGATGTCTGAAGATGGAATCCCACCAAATGTTATCACTTATACCATTTTGATTAATGGACTTTGCAAAAGCAATGACATTGGTCTTGCTTTGAAAATGCATGATGATATGAGAAATGTTGGTTTTGAATTGGATATTACTGCATACGGTGCTCTTATTGATGGGTTCTGCAAACAGCGAGACATGGAAAATGCTTGCAGACTGTTTTCTGAGCTCTTGGAGGTTGGTTTGTCTCCTAACACCGTTATTTATAATAGCATGATCAGTGGTTTTAGAAATTTGAAAAATATGGAAGAAGCATTGAATTTGCACAAGAAAATGATTAATGAGAAAATTCCATGCGATTTACAAATATACACAACATTGGTGGCTGGGCTTCTCGAAGACGGTAAATTGGCCCTTGCTTCAAATTTTTACTCAGAGATGCTATCCAAGGGTGTTGTGCCTGATATGATCATGTGCACTACTCTGATAAATGGACTCTGTAAACGAGGACAAGTATCAAATGCTCTAAAGATCCGGGAAGAAATGTATATGAGTAATATAACTCCTACTGTTCTTGTTTATAACACTTTAATTTCTGGACTCTTTAGGGAGGGCAATTTACAAGAGGCAATTAGATTGCATGACGAGATGCTTGATAGAGGTCTTGTGCCTGATGACACTTCCTATGATATGCTCGTAAATGGAAAGTTCAAGGGATCAAATCCTCTGGTTAGATTTAATTTGCATTAACAGGATCTAATCCAATGTTGATGCATGTCTCACAAGTCTTATTTTCCATAACCTTAGGACCTAGAAACTAAGTTGAAATTATTTTCCTTTAGATTGCAGTTCCATTTGAGTACAATTTTAATTCTTTCTCTGTTGGAATTCCTCTGATGGATCAAGAGTATAATGGATTCAATCTGATGTTCCGTTTGAACTCAACTATGGTTTTAGCAAGTATAAATGAATTCTGTCAGTTGGAGTCTTGTTTGGCCAAGGTTCAAGAGTGTAATGTGGATCAGATATCCCGCAGAGAATTAAGCCATTTGAAACCTGACATTTTTAATTGCTCAATGCTACAGCGTTAGCTTTTGAGCAGCTGACAGTGGCCCCAAGCAGGTGTGATCTTGACGAAACCTGTAATTTTCTTTTCCTTGGATTAGATTAATTTTGTTACTTCAATTTTCTCTGCGGAAAAAGTGTTGGATGATGTTTTGTGCTGGTGCTTGGCTAACTGATAGAACCTGATTCTGTGTCAGAGTTAGTTATTCTCCCCACTGTTAAGTTTTATGCGTCTGTGACGAGACAAGGATGGTCGTCATCAATTTTTCCTTTCTCTTATTAAACATGTGAAGAGCTTTATTATGAACTTGTTTCTGCTCTGGAACTGTTTCTGGTCTATTATGTAGGGTACTGTTATTTGTTATTTTGAAGTTGACCCTCAAAGTTTATGGCTGTTTCTATTGTTAAGAAATTAAGAACAATAAAGCCTAAGACTGAATCTTGTGCATCTGTTATATCTCTGGATATGAATAATGGTAACATCTTTTCACACTAAAGAAACTCTGTTCATGTTTTATTGCTATCAATTAATGTATAGATGAATTAAGTGAATTATTGGTGATGTCTCGTTTTGTAGTTCTGGATTTCGTCGAAGCGAACACTTAACCTTTTCTTGATAAACCTTTGTGATAATTTGTAATATAGGCAAAGGTAGCTCACATAAAAACAAAAATTACACACAAGTCCCAAGCTATAGAGTCCTTTCTAATGTTGAAATTAATGTAAAGTTCCCACGAACCTGTGAGTAAAACATTGGAATTGTGAAAAGATATTTTTGCCCTCACTGATTGAAAAGGAAAACAAAAGAAAAGAAAAGAAAAGAAAAGAGATGTCAGTTCGCGCATTTTTTTCTGGCACACGAGTAAGGTAACAAGCTTTACAATTAGTGCTATTATCTTCATTATTCCAATGGAGCTATCTTTTTGCTTCATTGTCTTCGTAGGTCTGATCATTCACAACATTTATATTCTTTTTCCCTATAATATAAAAGTTTAATCTTGATTTGAATTTTGATTAGATGTGGGTGTGTCGGTACTGGGGATATGCTTTGGCTCATATGTGGAGTGGCTGGCCCATTTTAATTGTATGTTCTCTTAATCATTTTAGGTGTTGTTTCATTATGTGTAGATAGGGTTATGAATTTATGCTTTGTTTTTTGGTCTATTATGCTCTCTTTCTATGTGCCTAGTGAAAATGAATGAATGTGGCAGAAGTTTTTGGTCTTAGAACTCCTATTATGCGAAGGCAAAATGTGTTGTTAATAGATGCATCGAAGGTCGTCAATATAACTATTTTACTTGTCAATAACAAGTGTTTGTCATAGGTTTATATAAAAGATGGTGAGTTCAAATAGGAAGCATCTGTTTTGTTTCCCTCGTATAGGGAGAGAATTTAATAGTAAAAAAAGTGAAATACAATATGTTGGGTATAGTGTGAGAATAAGAACCATAAAAGAAGGTTCAACATATGAAGATTGAGAAGAATGATAGCATCAATTGCAGAAAAAAGAAGACAACCTTAAGGGGGAGTAGGTCATTTAAAGAACAACTTGTATGGTGATGAACTGTTGACTTTGCTACGTGGAACCGCCAAAGCAAGAGGAAGGAAAAAAAAAAACTCCAACATATGTTATTTTAATTTGTATTTTGGACAATGAACCTTAATTTTATAATTAGTGTAATGACTTCATTGTATAATTCATGTGTATTGATATGATCTATGTGATTGATGAAGGTTTTGAAATGTAGATTGTGTGTTGAAATGAATATATATGAGGTTTATATATGAATTTTGTGGAATGCCATTAACAAATGTAAAGGTGTGGATTGACAAGTCAATATGAACTAATTAAGAAGTCAAGGGGTTTCAGTTGATAATTTAATTTTTGAAATAATATTAGGTTCAAACTATATGAAATTATAACAAAAATGTGTTGTATAACCCAGTGTAAGCTGAAAGCATGTGTGATTAGAATATGCAAAGTTATTGGATATTAAATAATAAGTTTTTGTGAGAATTTTTTGTGTAGAATACTGTTGACAGGTTAATGTGTAGCTATTGAGATATCAGGGGGTATCAGTTGATAGCTCAATCCAAATCAAATCAAATTATGACAAAAAATGTTATATAATTGAATTTAAGCTAAAAGCATGTGTGATCAGAATATGTAAAGTGATATGAGATTAAATAACAGGTTTATATCAGAATTTTTTTGCACAGAATGCTATTGACAAGTGTAAGGGCGTTCCTTAACATGTCAATGTGAAGCTATTGGCAAGTCATGAGCTTAAGTTGACAACTTAATTTCTGAGATAATATTAGGTTTATATCATATCAAATTATAATAAAAAATTATTATATAACCAAATTGTAGCTGAAAGCATATGTGATTAGAATATGGAAAGTGATATGAGATTAAATGGTTGGTTTATATCATATTTTTGGTACAGAATGCCATTAACAAGTGTAAGGGACTTGCTTGACAACTTATTGTGCCCGAATTGTAATCTTTCTATAAAAGGAAAGGAGAAGGAGTCGCTACCAAGTTTTTAAATAATAATTTTGAAAACCTAAAAAGCATGGTCTATGAAAATCAGATAGGGTTCGGGAATCGACTATGTAGGAAAGATGTTAGACACCCCACAAGATAATTGACTCTTGATCCCTTTTTAGTTTTCGTAGACCATGTTTTTTAGGTTTTCAAAGTTATCCTTTAAACATTTTGGTGGTGATTTCTTCTCCTTTCCTTTCACAGAAAGATTATGATTTGAGTGTGACAGTTTGACAACTGCACTGGAGACTTGTAGAGAGTCAAGCTCATTTAAATTGATCATTCAAAATAATATGGCCTTAGTTATATTTTTATTACACTTATTTTATTTGTTTATTTATCTTTTATTTATTTCTTATATTTTTATATTATTTGTTTTCTATTCATGTTTTTCCTATTTGTCTTTTTTACTTTCTATTTATTTATTTTGTGATCTAATTAGCATATAAGGGTGAGGTAAGAGCTAGCTCAACAAGTTTCTATGCTCTCCACACACACTAAACACTCACACTATCTACCTCACACACATGTTGGCCCTGTAAACCTGTCGGTGAGTGCCTTAGTGAGTGAAAATTTTTAACATTTTTCCTGTGGGGCCTTGGAGGTTATTATGAAGACTTCATTTTAGTTATTACCTATTTAATGGAGTTGATCCCAACTACAATTGCCAAATTTTCATACCCGAATTGTGATCTTTTCGTAAAAAGAAAAGAGAACGAGTTGCCATCAAAGTTTTTAAAGGATAACTTTGGAAACCTTAAAAAAATGGTCTATAAAACCGAACAAGGTTTAGGAGTCAATTGTATGTGGCGAAAGTGTGTGGCTTGCACTTCTTTCTTAGAAAAGAACTCTTTATACGTCTTTTTCTAACCATTACTCTCCTATTTATAGGCTCAAGTTAGGGTTTTCCAATTTTCTTTTTATTTTTGTTTTTTCCTCAACTGTGACTCATAATATGACTTCCTATTTAAACAAATAATTATCATCAATTGTGATTTTTATTTCTGTTTTTGTTTTTTAAATTTTTCACAATAATGACATGAAAAGATATTTTTACATTAAGGAGATAATAATTTTAAATGATGGATTTTGATTTTTGATTTTTGAATATTTTATTTTCCTTTTGTAAAGAATCCATTATGTATTTCTTAATTTGGAGGTCATCGGCTTTAAATTCTCATCTTTAATTTTATTGCCATTTATTATAAGGAGGATATTCTTATTTAATTTTTTTTTGATTTGCTACATGGACTTTTCAAACTTGGCTTCCAAAAAAGAATCAAGGAGGATTTTTTTCTTTTACTATTATTCTTTTATTATTTTTATTAATTTCATTTCCATTTAATATTTCTTGTGGACCTAGACAACATGGGTTATTCACGGTAAACTGTTGCACCCGAATTGTGATCTTTTCGTAAAAGGAAAGAACAAGGAGTTGCTACCAAAATTTTTAAAGGATAATTTTGAAAACCTAAAAAGTATGGTTTACAAAAGCTAAATAGGATTGGGGAGTCGATTGTGTGTGGGAAAGATATTAGGCACTCCACAATACCTGTTTAAGAGAATAATTATCCTAAGTTAATTACTCAAATATAATATGACCTATTATTATAGTTTAATTACCCTTTAAAAAGAAATAAAAATAAAAAAAATTTATTTACAAAAAGGAAAAGATTAAAAGGAAAAAATAGTTTATTTACGGAGGAAGACTTGACAGAGGATAAAAGCTAAGGGCCTACGTACCATTTAAGGGGATTAAAACCCATATAGTTCGTGGGTAAAAATGTGTGTCACTTGGTTGATGTCTTTTAGGAAAATATTTATTTATTTGTTTAAGAAAGATATTTTGGGTTTGGGTTCTTTAATATATGAAAACAATTTTTTGTATTTTTATTTAGAGAAAATATTTATCTTTGAAAGAATTTTTTATTACACTTCTTGTAGAAATTCCCATAATCTCATATGGAAAAATAGTCTTTCAAACCTACAGAGATTCTAAAAACCTCACACGACTCTAAAAACATTTTATTTTTGAAAAAACTTTTGATTATAATTTAGGAAAAATGATAAGAAAATGACTGTTGAATTCTGAAATGACAAAATGGGCATGTAAATTACTGAAATCACAAAATGGGCATGGGGTATCTGTTAGGATTATAGTTTTGATGATAACAAGTCAGAATATCAGGGTTAAGTATTTTGATCGATCAACTGATCGAGCAATCAGTTATCGCTAAGGTTTCAGATAAATGATCAAGTGTAAATCGGGTCTATAGTAGTCTTTTTGATCGAAGAACTATTCGATGAATAATTTATCGATAAAGTGATCGATAATCGCTAGCGTAAAAATCACATAAGAGTATGGGAAATTATCGATAAACTGATCGATAATATCAGGTAAACAATCGAGTTACTGATAAGAGACCCAAATCTGAAGTGTATTTATCGATCAAGTTATCGATAAATCAGTCATCAATAACGACTTCGATAAAAGGTAACACTCTCTACTTGTTCTGCACATTAGTTCTGTTACAAGTTTATCGATCATATTTTCGATCATTTGTTTATCGATTACGTACTCGAACTTTATGCTCTAACTCTCTGAATGCAGGTGATCAAGTTCACTGATAGATCGATAATTTTATTGATCACAAAATTATCGATCACATGATCGAAAAATCAATGTCCTTATCTACTCTTACTCAGTTTTGCTACAGCTAAATTATCGATAACATTATCGATAACTTTAACTTGTTTGCTTAAAGAAGTTTTCACATAACGTGATCGATAAAGAGTCTGAGAATTGACATATTCGCATTAAGTTATGGTGAACCAATTTTCGATCAAGTTATCGATCACTGGTTTTTCGATAATATGATCGATCATTCAATTCCCCGGAATTCATGTTTTCACAAAACGTGATCGATAATCATTTCCTTTACCTTACAGGATTAAACTTCTTTCTTCACTATTATCGATCACTTGTTCGAATAGTTAATGATCGATCAACTGTTCGATCATTTCAAATAGCCTGTGTCTTTCTTTGATTATTTACATAACCATGTTTTATCGATAATATTATCCATCATACATTTATCGATAAGATGTTCGATCATCAATGACTGAAGCTTCATTTCAATAACATTTAAATTATCGATAATCTGTTCGATCAATTATATGTTCGATCACTTGTTCGATCATGCAATGATTTCCTCTTCCTATGATAATTCTTAAAGTCAATGATCCAACACTTGATCGATAATTTTAGTGATCTACTTCGAAAAGTCTTCATTCTGGTTATCGATAACTTGATCTATCATCAAGTAATCGATCACTTTTTCGATCAAACTAAACCAGAATGACATTTTGTTCTTCTTACTGATAAATGATTTCGTCACAAATCCTTGAATGATAGATTAGCTTTCTTTCTGTATTCAAGATTAAAGCACTCACCACAAAACTCTCATTTGTTCTAAGTTTGAAATATGCAGATTAATGAAAACGAGTGCAACGGCTCTTCAACGGGATTACGTAGACTGCGACCTACAGTGTCAGAAACTCAGACGCATTAATGGCGGAGCCGTTAAAACCAGTGAAACACGCAAACGAAGTCACAACGGCTAGAAGCCCTTCCGTCTAACGGCTATTTAACGATATCAACTATAAAAGGCGCGAAGAGGCATTAATGAAGAGATTGAATACCTGAACTACCACCTGCGATTATTCAGTTACGCATTCAATACTCTGTTTTTCACATTACTACTGAGCATCAGTGTTTATCATTGAATTCACTCTGTAAGAGAGCCATTCACTACGTTTATTAAAAACTTGAGAGACACTCAAGAGTGTGGACTCTTGAGAGGGGTTGTATCCTTACGGGAGTAAGGGGGAGTGATTGAGCGATTCAATTACTGTACCGAGGCACCAAGAGCCCTGTCGATCTTGGAAAATAGTGAAATACTCAGAGGTGTTCTGGGGACTGGAAGTAGGTCACGTGGTTTAGACCGAACCAGTATAAATCTTGTGTCTCCTCTCTGCGGTTAAAATTTTCCTTACTCTGACTCTCTGTTTCATTCAATACTTGCACGCTTTTAATTTTAAATTTTTGTAACTCACCCAATTCACCCCCCTCTTGGGTGAGATTGTTTCTAACATTTGGTATCAGAGCAGGTCTCTTCACTAAGGATTTAACAGTCCGAAGAGAGATCAAATGGCAGGATTTGGAGATAGCGTGCTACCTGAAGGATGCTCAACATCTAAGCCGCCAGGCTTCAGTGGAGAAAATTATACCTTCTGGAAAATGAGGATGAAAATCTTCATTAAGGCTACAGAGTATGGGTTGTGGGATGTAATAGAACACGGCAACTATGTCCCGATGAACACAATAGATGGCCAGCAAGTACCCAAGAGGTCCACGGAGTTCAACGAGGAAGATAAGAAGCTGGTGACTCTAAATGACAAAGCTATCAACATACTCACGTGTGCGCTTAGTCAGAGGGAATACTTCAGAGTCTCAAGCCTGGAAACCGCGAAGGAAATGTGGGAGGCTCTGGAGATAGCTCATGAAGGAACCATCGGTGTAAAACAGAGTCGAATCAACACTCTCACTACCGAATTCGAGTTATTCAGAATGAAGGAAGGAGAGAGTATCCGAGATATGGAAGTCAGATTCTCACATCTCATAAACCACCTCACTGCACTTGGGAAGAAATATAGTCAAGAAGATCAAGTGAGGAAAATACTGAGCGGTCTCACAAAAGAATGGGAACCGAAAGTAACAGCTATTGAAGAAACCAAAGGAGAATCCATTGGCTCTGTTGCAGCACTGTTCGGGAGCCTTGCTGAATATGAGAGCAAGCAAAAATACAAAA
This sequence comes from Neltuma alba, assembly GCF_004799145.2. Taxonomy (NCBI): domain Eukaryota; kingdom Viridiplantae; phylum Streptophyta; class Magnoliopsida; order Fabales; family Fabaceae; genus Neltuma; species Neltuma alba. The sequence continues at coordinate 74,648 of NW_021632453.1, read as the reverse complement.
AGGAGATGAACGAGAAAAACCGGAAAGGCATCGCTCTTAAAACTCAAGAGAGCGAAGATGAAAATGAAGATGATCTTGATGATGATGAAATGGGCCTTATAGTCAAGAGGTTCAAGAAATTCTACAAAAACAGAACCGGAAAGAAGTTTCAGCCGAAACGCAGAATTTCCTCATATCCGAACGAATCAAAGGATCCAATCATTTGCTTCGAATGTAAGAAGCCAGGACATATCAAGGCGGAATGTCCCCAACTCTCCAGAGCAAAGGACAAAGAAAAGAAGAAAGAAAGATTCAGAAAGAAGAAAGCTTTCGTCACATCAATCTGGGGAGACAGCTCCTCCGATGAAGAAGAAGGAAGTGATGATGAAGAGACAGCTAATATCTGTCTAGTGGCCCAAGAAAACGAGGAATCAGAAACAGACGAGGTAATAATTTCTGAACCATCTTATGATGAATTGCAGTCCGAATACAATGCTTTACATTTAGAATTAGTAAGAATTGCAAAAGAGTTAGTTAGCTCTAAGAAAAGGATAAAGTTTTTAGAAGATCAACAATCAAAGGTTGAAGTCAATTCAGACTCGACTTTGACTTGCAAAAGTTGTGAAAAGAATGAAAGAAAGGTTGAAGATCTTACCAGAACCTTAGAAAAATTCACCAAAGGTAGCGAAATGCTTAAGGTGATTCTAGGAGCTCAACGATGCTCTATGGACAAGACTGGTATAGGATACGATCCAACCCAAGATAAATCGAAAGGAAAGAAAAAGATAGTGGTAGATCATATCTTACATATTTTAGGAATTCTGTGCATTCCTCAAATCCTTTTGCACTTTGTTCTCATTGCAACCGTAAAGGCCATTCAACTTCTTCTTGTTACTATAAGAAGAAAGGAGATTACGGAACATTAAAATGGGTGCCCAAAGGTACTTATGCACCAAAAATAACTCATACTAACCAAAAAGGACCCAAGAAGGTATGGGTACCTAAAACATGATTGTAATTTTTGCAGGTATGTCTCAAGGCATCCAGAACAAATAAATGGTATATAGACAGCGGATGTTCCAGACACATGACGGGTGACACTGAGAAGTTTACATCACTCAAACCAAAAGACGGAGGAAAAGTAAGCTTCGGAGGAAACCAATCGGGAAAAATTGCTGGAATCGGAGAAATCGGAAGTAGTATAGGCATGAAGGTCGAAGACGTGTACTACGTGGAAGGTCTATGTCATAATCTCTTAAGCGTCAGTCAGAGTGCGGACAAAAACAACTGGGTGATCTTTGATTCTGAAGAGTGCTTAATCATAAGCAAAGATGATCTACCTTTGAAGAAAGAAGAATTGAATACGAAGCTAAGAGCTCCGAGGGACGGTAACTGTTATACACTTCAACTTGATTCTAAAACTTCTGAAAACTGTTTTATTAGTAAAAAGGAGGAAAGTTGGATTTGGCACAAACGACTTGCACATGTCAACATGAATCAACTTTCAAAATTAATAAAAAGGGATCTAGTTGTTGGTTTACCAAAAATCCAGTATGAACGCGATGATGTTTGTGATGCTTGTCAAAAAGGTAAACAAACAAAATCTTCATTTAAATCAAAGAAGATAGTTTCAACTGAAAGACCTCTCCAAATGATTCACATGGACTTGGTCGGTCCATCTAGAGTAAAAAGCTTCGGGGGAAATCTTTATACTCTTGTAATAGTTGATGACTATTCAAGGTTTACCTGGACTTTGTTTCTTTCCTCTAAAGATGAAACTTTTAATGCTTTCATTGTTTTTGCCAAAAAGGTCCAAAATGAGAAAGGTATATCTATTGTGTCTATCAGGTCAGATCACGGAGGAGAATTTGAAAACAACGAATTTGCAGAATATTGTGAGGAACATGGAATTGACCACAACTTTTCTGCACCAAGGACTCCTCAACAAAACGGAGTAGTTGAACGAAAAAATAGAGTACTCACGGAGATGGCTAGAGCAATGCTAAATGAGAAAGGGGTCTCACAAGTTTTCTGGGCAGAAGCAATGAGCACAGCCTGCTATATTTCAAATAGAGCCTACATCAGAACACTGCTCGGGAAGACTCCATATGAATTGTACAGGGGAAGAAAACCCAATTTGTCACACCTAAGGATCTTTGGAAGCAGATGCTATATCCACAACAACAACAAAGAAAACCTGGGTAAATTCGATCCTAAAGCTGATGAGGGTTTGTTTCTTGGCTACTCTAATCGTAGTAAAGCATATAGAATTTTCAATAAACGAACCTTTACAATAGAAGAATCAATTCATGTGGTGTTTGCTGAAACTGAAACAATTTCGAAACCTGTAGATGATGATGCTGAAATCGTTCAAAATTTTCAAAAACTAGATTTGAACAAAACTCGAACAAATTATTTTCAGAAACCGTTTCAGAAAACAGGGATGTTTTAAACGATCCCTCTTTACAAGAAAATCTAGAGCAGCCAAAGGCATGGAGACACAACCGAGATCATCCTCTGGATCAAGTCATCGGTAAAGTCAATGAAGGGGTCAAAACCCGGAGACAAATTGTCAATGAAGTTCTTTTTCTCTGCTTTCATATCTCACATTGAGCCCTCTAATATTGACGAAGCACTATCAGATGAATTCTGGATAGTTGCGATGCAGGAAGAACTTAATCAATTTGAGAGAAATCAAGTTTGGGAATTGCTACCCAGACCAGAAGACCATCCAGTCATTGGCACCAAATGGGTATTCAAAAACAAGCTCGATGAATCAGCTCAGATTGTCAGAAACAAAGCCAGATTAGTAGCAAAAGGCTATAATCAAGAAGAGGGAATCGATTATGAAGAAACGTATGCTCCTGTAGCTAGATTGGAAGCCATACGAGTTCTTTTGGCTTTTGCTTGCATCAAAGATTTCAAACTATTTCAAATGGATGTTAAAAGTGCATTTCTGAACGGTTATATATCCGAAGAGGTGTTTATCGAACAACCTCCCGGTTTTGAAAATTCAAATTTTCCAAATCATGTTTACAAACTTAAAAAGGCTTTGTATGGTTTGAAACAAGCGCCCAGAGCCTGGTATGAACGACTTAGCCACTTCCTTATAGAAAAAGGATTCGAAAGAGGTAAAGTGGATGCCACACTTTTCATTAAAAGAAATAGGAAAGATCTTTTGATTGTTCAAATATATGTAGATGATATTATTTTCGGTGCTACTAACGAAGATCTCTGTCAAGAGTTTGCTAAGCTTATGCAGGGAGAATTCGAGATGTCCATGATGGGAGAATTAAACTTCTTTCTGGGATTACAAATCAAACAAAAGAAGAACGGTATATTTATCTCCCAGACGAAATATGTAAAGGAGTTGCTGAAGAAATTCGGAATGGAGAATGCTAAAAGTGTAAAGACTCCAATGAGCTCAACCTGTTCGCTTGATAAGAGACCCAAATCTGAAGTGTATTTATCGATCAAGTTATCGATAAATCAGTCATCAATAACGACTTCGATAAAAGGTAACACTCTCTACTTGTTCTGCACATTAGTTCTGTTACAAGTTTATCGATCATATTTTCGATCATTTGTTTATCGATTACGTACTCGAACTTTATGCTCTAACTCTCTGAATGCAGGTGATCAAGTTCACTGATAGATCGATAATTTTATTGATCACAAAATTATCGATCACATGATCGAAAAATCAATGTCCTTATCTACTCTTACTCAGTTTTGCTACAGCTAAATTATCGATAACATTATCGATAACTTTAACTTGTTTGCTTAAAGAAGTTTTCACATAACGTGATCGATAAAGAGTCTGAGAATTGACATATTCGCATTAAGTTATGGTGAACTAATTTTCGATCAAGTTATCGATCACTGGTTTTTCGATAATATGATCGATCATTCAATTCCCCGGAATTCATGTTTTCACAAAACGTGATCGATAATCATTTCCTTTACCTTACAGGATTAAACTTCTTTCTTCACTATTATCGATCACTTGTTCGAATAGTTAATGATCGATCAACTGTTCGATCATTTCAAATAGCCTGTGTCTTTCTTTGATTATTTACATAACCATGTTTTATCGATAATATTATCCATCATACATTTATCGATAAGATGTTCGATCATCAATGACTGAAGCTTCATTTCAATAACATTTAAATTATCGATAATCTGTTCGATCAATTATATGTTCGATCACTTGTTCGATCATGCAATGATTTCCTCTTCCTATGATAATTCTTAAAGTCAATGATCCAACACTTGATCGATAATTTTAGTGATCTACTTCGAAAAGTCTTCATTCTGGTTATCGATAACTTGATCTATCATCAAGTAATCGATCACTTTTTCGATCAAACTAAACCAGAATGACATTTTGTTCTTCTTACTGATAAATGATTTCGTCACAAATCCTTGAATGATAGATTAGCTTTCTTTCTGTATTCAAGATTAAAGCACTCACCACAAAACTCTCATTTGTTCTAAGTTTGAAATATGCAGATTAATGAAAACGAGTGCAACGGCTCTTCAACGGGATTACGTAGACTGCGACCTACAGTGTCAGAAACTCAGACGCATTAATGGCGGAGCCGTTAAAACCAGTGAAACACGCAAACGAAGTCACAACGGCTAGAAGCCCTTCCGTCTAACGGCTATTTAACGATATCAACTATAAAAGGCGCGAAGAGGCATTAATGAAGAGATTGAATACCTGAACTACCACCTGCGATTATTCAGTTACGCATTCAATACTCTGTTTTTCACATTACTACTGAGCATCAGTGTTTATCATTGAATTCACTCTGTAAGAGAGCCATTCACTACGTTTATTAAAACTTGAGAGACACTCAAGAGTGTGGACTCTTGAGAGGGGTTGTATCCTTACGGGAGTAAGGGGGAGTGATTGAGCGATTCAATTACTGTACCGAGGCACCAAGAGCCCTGTCGATCTTGGAAAATAGTGAAATACTCAGAGGTGTTCTGGGGACTGGAAGTAGGTCACGTGGTTTAGACCGAACCAGTATAAATCTTGTGTCTCCTCTCTGCGGTTAAAATTTTCCTTACTCTGACTCTCTGTTTCATTCAATACTTGCACGCTTTTAATTTTAAATTTTTGTAACTCACCCAATTCACCCCCCTCTTAGGTGAGATTGTTTCTAACAGTATCAATATGGAATTTAGATAATTCACCAAAAAGATTGAAATACCCTCAATTTTTTCGGGAATCAGAGGGCGGAATATTGTGTAACGGAACTGGAGTTTGGTTGGCGGTTCTCCACTCGGCGAAACTGCATAGACCATAGGGTTCTCCGAACTCCCACATTACACTCGGCAAAACTGCATATGGTTCTCGCAAGTCTCACATTGCCATGGTTGAGGATACTATGAACGAGGAATGTGAATAGCGTCAGGCTTCTTCGTCTTTTCTGTGGGTCGTAGTGAGAAGCAATAAACCAATGACAAGCTTCAATCTTCAGAAGGGAGAGGGGGTGGCTAGAGAGAGAGATTCCAAGGGAGAGCACCTGTAAGGTCGTTGCTGGTAGAGGAAGAAGTCGATATTCATTCCGACCTCGATAAGCCACCTAAATCTCTCCGTTTTGTACTTGTCTGATTGGAGTGTTTTGATTTGGGGAAAACGGTGAATGTTGGTTGTAAAGTGGGGGAAGCAATGGTAAAGGCTTAAAATGGAATGTAAAGGTAGATTAGATTAAAACTCGGTGCTTCTGTGTGTGACGGAATTACAGAAGTTGTTTGCTTGCTCTGATTCATATAACTCGGTCCATGTTTGACGAGATATCTCTCTGATTGTTGTTCTCTGATTGCTGTGTTGCTGTAATGTTGGAAGGCATAATATACGTGTGTGTTTATGATTGTTACACTACTTTTTAGAAGCCCATAAATTGAGACCACTATTGCATATGAGCCAGTGGATGCTTCCTATTTCCGCCCCCTTGTTTGGTCTGTCCGTGTAATGGACATTGCACATTTTTAGCATTGTGTATGGGACTAAAATGAGTTAAGCTATATCCCACTATTGGTTATGCAAATTTAACATTGTAAAATAAATTGAAAGGGGTGACTCTTCATGGGTAGAACTCTGTTTTGAAGATAAAGCTACCTAATGAGAATAACCTCAGTCATTTAGCTGTGCAATTTACCTAGGGATGAACATGCATATTCATTTCAGTATGTACCAAGTGAGAATAACCTTTGTGACCTTCTTATGTATTGCTATTATTTACTTGGTCATCTGTGGCACTGTGTAGTAGTAATTTTCATAATATAAGTTACTTGAAGATGTAAATTTTCTAACATTTCATCAAAAAAGAATAACTTCTGATGCATATTCATTTATTTTTTAATCTGCTGGTTTGAGGATTGAAGAGGTAGAGATTAATATGCTCATTTGAAGATTGAAGAGCTAGAGGTCGCTGAAGTGCTGAGAAGCTGTCATGAAGGAGGTTGGCGAAGTAACTGTGACTGTGACAAACAGTAATATGCAGTTGTAATAGGAATTAAGTAGTTGAGTTATATAGGTTTGGTAAGATTAGATTGTTTTTAGTTTGTTCTTAAATGTATTATGTCGTTAGTCTCTATTTTCTGCTCTGTTATGTGAAGTGAGAAAGAAGCAATAACATTCATTACGTGATCAGCAAATTTAGTTATCTGAGTAGTAAATAGTCGAGGTTCATTTTGTGGTTAAATAACAACACCTATAATGTGAATGACTACACTGGAAATGGTAATGACAACTTTTTTGAAATGCAAAGAAAGTTGAGCTGTTCAACCGACCAGATTTAGTTATTTATACTTGTTGTAAAAGGAGGGCCAAGTGAAGAAGTGAAGAATGGCTACATGTTGTTTAGACGAGAATTTCTTAAGGGTGGGGAGAAGTTTAAGAATATGTCTGAACAAGTGAAAAAGGCATCAAAGGCATGGAAGCGGTTGACACCAGAGGAGCAGAAGAAATACAGTGATCGAGTGAAGCAATCAAGAAAGGAAGGGATGAAGAAGAAGAGGAAGAAAAAAGTGGCTTTTAGCACTCGTTGCTCGGTTTAGCAATTTAAGTCATTAGTGGACTTTATAAAAAAATGATGAAGGTTTGAAAGTGAGGGTACAAAATTTAGGCTTTTGGCCATTTGCTTGACATTGGATGTGAGAGACTTCCTCATGATCTCATAGTATGTGTGCTTTGAGCATATGATCCGCCTATCCATCAATTTCTAATAAGAGAGATAATAAAGGAAATAGAAGCAAATGATGTTGCAAACTTGTTGGGTGTACCCCACTTGGGGGAGAAGGTAAAAATAGACGTATGTGATGATGATGAGACATACCAGAGGTTGAAGGATGAATTTGGTAAAGTCCCTTATACGAAGATACTCAATGACATTAAATCTGGGCAAAAGAAAGATGAGTTTGAGTTCTTGTTTATGCTGTACACACTTGGGAGTTTTTTAACTCCTATTTCACAAACAATTGTGAGTGACAAGCTAATAAGAATCATGTGCTGTACCATGAAGGGATTTCACCAATTTGATTGGGCCACGTACATTGTGAAGCACTTATGGAAAGAGATAGGAGATTATGTGAAAGTGGACACAAAAGCAAAGAAAGACGAAGATGAAGATGAAGGAAGCTGCAATGTGGGAGGATGCATCTACCTCCTGTTGGTATGAATTTCTGACCTATGCTTCTAATTTATTGTTTTCTTTATTTGTGGAATTGGGAAGTTAATGATTTACTGTTGTAGTTATATTTTGCTGAGCACTTCCCACTATCCAAAACTGTTGAGAGAGGGTCCCTAAATGCTATTCAATTCTAGACTAATGAGAGGATAAGGAAGCTGGAAAAGAAAGAGAGGGAAAGCAAGAGGGGTTTACTGTATAAAGGCAAGGGAAGTATGGATAGAAATGGGAAGGATGAAGGAAAACGTAGAAGTGTGGCTCATTTGCACCCGGTATGTGCTTTCCTTACTAATTTTCATTCTCATTAGCAAATAATCTCATGAAAAAAGTGTTTACTCATTTTAAATTGTTTGCTGCAGGAGTTACAGAAGTTGCATGGATGATTGATGGCTTAGATCGAATTAAGCACTATGAGGCTTATAAGTGTAATAGAAGATGAGCTGGATAAGGTGCAGATAACGATAGAGGAAAATAATTTGACCACAGATGATGAGGACCCTATTGACGTCCCAGATGATGATAAGGGAGATGATGATGCATTTGGCGATGAGGACCCCCATGATCATGATGGACATGAGTCTGATCACGAAGATGATGATAGAGATGAGTTCCATGAGGGAGATGATCAGGGAGACGATGATGCAATTGGCTCAGATAGGGGTGATGAGATCGGTGTTGCAGCAGAAGGTGCACACAAAAGAAATTATGGAGTCTCCCCTGCCCTTTTCCCCTATGGACAAGGGATGTTAACTCTGGAGGTCATAAAGGGAGATGAAATCCACTATCAATTCTCCATGGATTTTGACAAAACCAATTAAGAGGCAAAAGAGGCCCATGGATGACAAGGACCGGTTTTATGACATAGTTTCCCGTATGTGTTCAAGCAAGGAGGGTGACATGTATGTACATATCCACTATCCACGTAATCATATTCATTACAGTTTTGTGCTAATAGACTATATGCATAATGACATTGACAACATATTTTTAGGCCTTTGGTGAAAATCTCTGATGAAGATATCACTCAGGATTAGCTAAGGACACTTGGTGGAATTGAGAAATAGGTAACCGGGTAAGTAGAATATTTGTGATTAGGTCATTTAATTGTTTAGTAGATGCTGTGTTTTGGGTTCATCAAAACAATAATCTCTTTGTGTACAGCTGATGTCAACTGTGTGCAAGACTCTAATGGCTAATATGGAGAAGGAAGGGCAGGTGAAGCAGCACATTTTTTATGCTAACTTTATGGTAAGCTTGCTGAGATGTTAGTTTTTTTGTGGATTGATATTGATAAATGGCTAAAATGTTCATGTTTTAGGCAATAATGGCAGCTAACCCAAAGCTGTCGGATGCTACAAAACGGAAGAATCAATTTTTACTTGAAAATGTAGGCTACAACATAGGAAAATGTGATTTGATCTTTGGACCCACACTTGTTGGCGCTCACTGGTTCTGTGTTGTGCTTGAGTCTAGCACAATGAATTTCTATGTGCTGGACTCAATGAAGCCAAATTTAGAGGGTAAGAAGAAGAGCAAGAAGAAGGGTGTAATTATTGATGACATGATGACCGTGGTCACTGAATGTGTAAGGATAATGCAACTCATCTTCTATGATTGACATTTCATTTACCTTTTATTTACAATTGCGTAATGATATTGTGCAAAGGAATAGATTTTATAACATTATTGAGATAGTTAAGTCTAATGCCACTGGGAAGAAGAAAATAAGTGATATCATTTGGGCTCTTGTTCTACAACAAAACAATTTGTGAGTGGTTTATGTTGTTGATATTATTACATCTCAAAGCAGCCCAATGTGTTATTTTCATTCTTTTACATCGTTGGGATGTTTTCATGTGCAGGCGAGACTAAGGTGTTCATGTATTAATATGGTTGAGTAAATGGAAGCCTGGTGAGATACTTGACTATACGGATGAACAAGTGGCTAAATTCCGACAAAACCTCATGTGGTGGCTAGTCAATCATGAGCTTAATTCAAGACGTGATGAAGCATTAAGCTTGCTTTCATCAACCCAAGCCACCACACTAACCAAAAGACGGCATCTGTGATAACAGGAAACATTATGTAGATTAGGCATATAGTACTTGTGAAAGCAGTGTTAGTTTTTTGTGAACATATTTGACTTATGGTTGGAGGTAGTAAGTGGCTGTCATTTGTTGGCCTAATTGCAATCCTTTTTGGGATAATTTGAGTAAAAAAGTTATGGTATTTACAACATGTCATGTGACTTTCGTGATGATAATTACAAGTTCATTATTTATGCCCCAAATTACATCCACTTGGACCCAGGTTCACTACACAAGTAATAGGATTAACAACTTTCATATTGAGAATTGCAACTTTTGTAATGATAGTTACCACATCACTGTTGCCATTTGCATCTGAAGTCTTTCAAGCCCAAATCACGTTTTTTTAATCCATTTTCGCTACCCCAGTAATGATAATGACAATGTTCGTACTGATAATTGCAACCTGTGTAATGATAGTTACAATCTTCCTATTGTCTTTTGCAACTCTGCATGTTCATACCTAAGTAACACTTTTTTAACGGAAATCCACTACCTCGGTAATGATAATCACAAGATTCGTAATGAAAATTGCAACTTTTGTAATGATTGTTACCACCTCACTATTACAATTTGCTACTGCATGTTCGTACCCACATATAAATTTTGTTGCAGAATTTCACTACCTGGGTAATGAAAATCACAACATTGTTAATGTAAATTGCAACTATAGTAATGAGATTTACCACTACAATTTCCCCATTTGCATCCCCATGTTCTAAACCCACGTATAAAATTGTTAAGGGAATTTCTCTACCCCCATAATAAAAATGACAACATTGTAAATCTTAATTGCAACTTCAGTAATGATATTTACTAGCTTGTTTTTTCCATTTCCAGTTCCTTTAATTCAAACCCACGCATCTAATTGTTCAGGAAATTTCACTACCCCGTAATGACAATGACAACATTGAAAATATTAATTGCAACTTCAGTAATGATATTTACCAGTCTGTTTTTCCCATTTTCGCTTCCTTTAATTCAAACTCAGGCATCAAATTGTTCACGAAATTTCACTACCCTCGTAATGATAATAACAACATCGGAAATCTTAATTGCAACTCTAGTGATGATATTTACCACTCTGCTTTTTCCTTTTCCACCTTAATTTCAAACCCACGCATCAAATTGTTCAGGAAATTTCACTACCCCCGTAATGACAATGACAACATTGAAATATTAATTGCAACTTCAGTAATGATATTTACCAGTCTGTTTTTCCCATTTCCGCTTCCTTTAATTCAAACCTAGGCATCAAATTGTTCATGAAATTTCACTACCCCCGTAATGATAATAACAACATCGGAAATCTTAATTGCAATTTTAGTGATGATATTTACCACTCTACTTTTTTCTTTTCCACCTTAATTTCAAACCCACGCATCAAATTGTTTAGGGAATATCACTACCCCCGTAATCATAATGACAACATTTGAAATCTTAATTGCAACTTCACTAATGCGATTTACCACTTTGCTTTTCCCATTTCCGATTCCTTTAATTCAAACCTATGCATCAAATTGTTCACGAAATTTCACTACCCCGTAATAATGACAACATTGGAAATCTTAATTGCAACTTTAGTGATGATATTTACCACTCTGCTTTTTCCACTTCCACTTTCTTTATTTCAAAGTCAAGTAACACATATTTTCAGGGAGTTTTACTAGTCCGGAAATGATAATAACAACATTGGTAATGTGAATAACAACATCGTTAATGACATTAACCACTCCAGTCATATCCATTGGCAACTTCTACCATCTCCCTCGAGGGCATTAAACAAAAGGTCATCTCTGTTGACAAAATAGCATAGAAGTACTCCTGAAGAGCATCATAGGATGTTTACATTAACATTCAGACTTTACTACATGGGTAATGGAATTGACCACTGAAGTGACAATATTTACCAAAAACCAGTAGGCCCATCACAGAAGCTACATAACTTATATTCAAATGACAAGTTAACATTAAAATTAACCCACCACCTAATGTTTCTTTGTCATTCAGATTACAAAACATATCCTACCCAGTGAATATCATTTACAAAAAGGATAACCTACCCATCATAGGATTTTCACATTAACATTCAGACTTTACTACATCTGTAAAGGAATTGACCACTGAAGTGATAATATTTATCAAAAACCAGTAGGCCCATGACAGAAGCTACATAACTGATATCCAAATGACAAGTTAACATTAAGATTAACCCACCGCCTAATATTTTCTTGTCATTCAGATTACAGAACATATCCTACCTAGTTAACATCATTTACAAAAAAGATAGCCTACCTATTAACCCTTTTCCCAAAAAAATTAAAAAGGGTTCAAGAGTCATTCCATTCCTATAAAAAAAAATTACCCCTGTTGGTATTGACATCAAACCTTAAGTTAGGTTTGGATTCTTGCATGTTCTTCTTGTGTGGCCAACTTGCTGGCATGCGCTACAATGGTACACCTTCTTGTTTTGAAACTGCGACTCTTGCCTATTTATCCTAGGCCTTTTAAGTGGTCGACTAGTCAAAGGTGGTGCCAAAAACACTTGACTTGCTATATCTTGCAGCCGATAGTTATTAGGATTTGGCATGTCAATTGTCACCACTGGAGTCATTGTCCTACCATAAATCTTTTGTTGGGACGTAATCTTGTAGCATTCTTCAAGAAAATCATACACATTGCAATTTAAGGCCTTGATAGCTGCACATGCATGCGGGCATGGTATGCCTGACATTTGCCAAGCTGCATAGCTACATTCACCTTTTTCAAGATCAACATTAATGGCTCCTTTTGCTGTATGGACACACACCCTCCCCCTTCTGTAAGGAACACTTAACATCTGTGCAAATCTCGCCACATTTTCCATCAATGTTGCATTTGTATTTGGGCCTACACCATTCTTCCATTTGCTCATTGCCATGCTTGCTGCATACATCTTCTTGGCTACTTTTTCACAATGCTCATGTATAAGTTGGGCAACATTATATCTTCTCTCCTTCAACATCCATGCATTGAATGACTCCATAAGGTTTGTTGTTATGTTGTCCTATCGTTTAAAAGGGAACTTGCTTAAGGCCCACTTGTGAATATCACCATGATTGACAAGCCATTCAAATAATTGGGAATTGAAGTGTCTCATGTTATCCATTGCTTGATCAAACTCTATGTCAAGCCTTGTATATGCAATGGCATCTAGGAAATGCAGTCCATCCTCCCTTGTGTTGCCACTTGTCTTCCTTTTTCCTCTATTAACTTGATCATTTGTTTACTGAAATTCTTCTTAACATGTCTGTAATAGTACGCATGTCGCTCACCTCCGAATATTACTTCTACAGTGCCTATAATTGCATTGTGTCAGTCTGAAATAATTGATAATTGCATTGACCCAACTATCTCCTTAATCATATGTAAGAACCATGTCCAATCCTCAAGTGTCTCTCCTTTCACAATCTCAATGGCAAAAGGTAATAATTCGTTGTCCGCATCATAAGCTGACGCTGAAAGTAGTGTCCCCTTATACGGTCCACTTAAATGACTTCCATCAATATATAGTACAAGTCTAGCACCAGCAATAAAACCCTCTATACAACACCTATAGGCTATGAATACATGCTCAAATCTGTTATTCCTTGCAACCACCCATTTTGCCACTGTTTTGTCATCGGTTTCCTTCAATCGGTCACATATCCATGGAATAAGCATGTAAGTTTGATCAGGTCTGTCATGTATGTCCTCCAACGCTTTTTTCTTGGCCCTGTATGCTTGCTTGTATGTCAACTTCACATCATAATCTCTTTCCAACCTCTTTTATATCATTTGGATGCATGTCTATGTGATCCCTAACCTCTTCAATTATAATTGATGATGTCAAGCTAGCTGATCCACCATGTGTCACGTGAAGATTGTCTTGGGCATTATGAACATGCTCATTTTTGAATGTCGTTACATGTAAAAATGCTGGAGTACTCTTTTTAGCTGCTCTTGCACTGATCCTCCATAGACAACCTTCAACATTACATTTGACATACATATGGGCATTAGAATTCTTTACATATTTATACTCAAATTTGTTTGCAATGCTGAATTTGTGTAGTTTCTTCTTGAAATCATCTGCATCTGGAAAAGTCTACCTCAATCCTAACAATACTGTCTTCCATTTTAGGGAATTCATCCCTGGCAAAGGAGTTGGTGCACTCTCTACTGCATATGGCAGGCTAAGAACATTTTCAGCTGCTATGTAATTCACACATTCGACAGCATCCTGAATCATTGGCTCATCATTTTGCTGTGACAGTCCCAATAATTTTGACATGCTGCATGTATAATTACATTTGTTATGATATTGACAACAACATTATGGCAATTAACAACTTCCATAACCAGAAACTTGTGACTTACTTGTTTCGATCAGCCACTTCTTCCTCCGTATTCTCATTACCTTTATCTGCTACGTAAACATGTGTATTACTATCATTATATTCAAATAGGTTGTCAACTTCATCATCATCAATAAGATCTATTAATATCCTATCATTAATGTCCAATGTGTCTTTAATGTCGCAACTATTATTATCTACACCAAACCATTCTCCTATCATAACCCTCAGATCTTCAAGCCTTATACCCTCCTTTATCACTCTTGCCCTGGCAATTCCACCATAGTACTTAACTTCACCATCACCATTTTCTGTAAAGTTCCTACTCACATGAAAGTAACAAGCAAGACGCTTTGAAGATGTTGACCCAATGTTAGATGTCATCAAAGCTACCTAATCTGCACCAGAGGAGCATAAATCAATATTTTAGTTCCCCAATAATCAATTTCATTTATCAGGATTTCAAAACTTTTCTTAGGATTTCACAAAAAATACAACACCCAAAAAATGCGCGCACACACCTGCTGCATTAACAACTTAAATATGGGATTTCACAATTCTAATAATGAATTTAACAACACTGACCACCTCATGTTTATTGTTAGCCCCCAAACTTCATGCCCACGTTATTAGTTCCCACCATTTTTCCATTTCTGATGTATCACTCTCTCATCCTGGTCAGATTCTTCATTTAAACCATCTATACTCATAAACCCATCCCCATTCGACCATGCACCAGTAAACCGACTTGAAAACCCAAACCCATCGTTAAGCTCCACTTTCTTACGTAATACCCACATTCAACCCCTCTCTCACTACAAACCAAGTTGCCCACAAAGGAATTCCACCGTAATAAATCAGATTTGTAGAATGGTGAAAGTTGGAGGAGTAGATACGAGCATTTTAGGAGAAATTTTCCTTGTCTTTTTCGTCTTCTCAGCGTTCGACTCTGCTCCAGTTGTGTTTTTCAGTTTTTGATCTCTCTCTCTTCTGCTATTACGTGTCGTGTTCGTTCTTCATGTCTTCATACTGGTTCAGGGGCATTTCAGTCTTTTTGGTGAATTATCCAAATTCCAGATTGATACCCCATGCCCATTTTGTCATTTCAGTAATTTACATGCCTATTTTGTCATTTCAGAATTCAACAGTCATTTTCTTGTCATTTTTCCTATAATTTATGCTGAAACTCCTATAATCTTACACGGAAGAATAATCATTTAAGCTTCTGGAGGTTTTAAAAACCTCACGCAGCCTAAAATGAACATTTTTTTATCCATTCATTAAGCAGATTTTTTTTAGTTTAATTAGTTAAAATGCGGTTTGCATTGATGTCTGAGGAAATAGGCAAAAGCAAAAATATCCACCCACCACATATGGCTCACAAGCAGAGACGCCTCAATGAGAAAAGAATTAATAGCTACATTCACAATGAGCAAAAGGAGACAGCAAGCCACGAATGTATAATAAAACAAATAATGAGCAGCACATATATTTCAACCTTAATGGGAATTAAATAATTAGAACAAGATAATCACATGTCATTGAAAAGCAAATGAGAACAGGTGAAAACACGTACCTTTGGAACTTACTGCAAGAAAAGAACATAGTGAAAAAAACCAAACAATAAAATGGATAGCAAGATGAAATGTCCTACACGAGATCCTTTACTATCCGCATGGGATATAACACAATGCAAATAGGAGCTTTTATAAATGAAGTTACCACCTTGACAGGAAGACACAATTGTGTGTCCATGAAATGCTTCGCCATTTGACCATGAAAAGGAGATAGGATACTTATATATCTTCATCCCATTAGAGATGTTTCTTGGTCAAGAAAACTTTTCCTCTTGCTTTCCTTTTTCCTCCAGAAAATTTTTTTTCCTCCTCCAACCTTTACTATCTTGGTTTTTCAATTTTTTTTAAATTTTAAATTTTTATTTTTTCCAATTATGACTCATAATGTTACTTTTTAAATTGAGCACTAAATCATCATTAAATTGTGATTTTTATTTTTGTTTTCATTTTTTTAACTATTCACAATAATGACACCAAAAGATATTTCCACATGGAGGAGCCAATCATCTTAAATGAGGGACTTTGATTTTGATTTTTGATTTTTCTTATTTTCCTTTTTAAAGAGTTTACCCCATATTTCTTAATTTGGAGGTCAATCAACAATCAACCACATCTTATTTTTTATTATCAATTATGGTGGAGAAAATTTTCTTTTTTAGGAAGATTTTTAAACTTGGTCTCCGAAGAATAATCAAGGGAGATTTTCCCATTATCTTTTTTTATTAATTTTAATTTTTTGGTTATTATTTAGTGGGCCTGATAAAATGGGGTGTTTACACAACTCAATGTGCATCTATTGACAAATACAACAATTGGATTTGACAAGTGCTACAGGATATAAATATAACATGAATATCATACTACATTTATATTTCATTTACAAATTCATATGTATATGCAATGTAATTAAATAAAGTTCAAAGCCCAACCAAAAAAAATTGGGTAGGTTGATCGTCTATCTAATAACTCCTTGATTTGAGGTGTTGACATCATTTATGAACCACATAACAATGACCACGGGTTGCTAATAAACAAAGTAAGTGGAGACATAGACAATAGATCTGAACCTCCAAGTAAGTCATTCATCTTATAGCAAATGACAGGTCAAGATATTGTTAATAACAAGTTTCGACTAGTGAAAAGAGAAGTTAAGTGGCAACAAATAACAATAGACAACATTATTTCAAAAAACAAAATATAAAAAAAAACTTACACATGTTATTGCCCATTGAATAATCCCTTACTGGTTGTGAATTTTGATCTATATCTTCTCATATATATATATATATGACCACTTTCTCTATTGAAATTAATTAAATGTCTTACTCCTTTATCATTTTCAAGGTTGACAAATTTACTTGTATCAAAAGTAATTGCGAATTTCATAGCAATTTTATTACTTTCTTTTCTCATAATTAATGCTATCATTCTTTTCAATTCTTCATATGTTATGCCTTTCTTTATGGTTCTTATTGTCACACTATCTCCCAACATAACATATTTTACCTACTACACCATTAAGTAATTATCTTTCTATATAAAAGAAACAGAATAGATGCTTCCCACTTGAACTCACCATCTTTCATATAAATATGTGACAAACATTTCTCATTAATAAGTAAAAAAGCAATATTGACAATTTTCGCATAATAGGGGTTCTAGGACCAAAAACTTCTGCTATATTCATTCATTTTCACTAGGAAAATAGAAACAGAGCATAATAGACTGAAAAACTGAGCATAAATTCATAATCCTACCTACACATGATGAAACAACACCTAACATTTCTTAAATTGACTTATCATTTAACCTCATATCACTTTACATATTCTGATCACATATCTTTTAGTTTAAATTGGATCATATAACACTTTTTTTTGTTATAATTTGATATGGTATAGACCTAATATTCTCTCATAAATTTAATTGTCAATTGAAACCCCAGATTTGTCAATAGCTGCACATTGACTTGTCAACAGAGACTTTTGCACTTGTTAATGGCATTCTACACAAAAAGTTTTGATGTAAACATATAAGTTAGTATCAAATCACTTTACATATTTTGATCACACATGCTTTCAGCTTAAACCAGGTTATATAACATGTTTTTGTTATAATTTGATATGATTTGAACCTAATATTATTTCAAAAATTGAGTTGTTAATTGAAACCCCCTAACTTATCTATTCATTCACATGAACTTGTTAGGCCATACCCTTACACTTGTTAATGACATTCCGTGATATTCATATATAAACCTCATACGTACTCATTTCAGCACACATGAAATACATTAAAAAAACCTTCATCAATCACGAAATCATATCAATACACATGAACTATACAATGACTTCATTATATTAATTATAAATTAAGGTTCAATCATTATTCAAAATACAAATTAAAATAATATATGTTGGGGTTGTTTTTTTTCCTCTTGCTTTATAGGTTCCAATGTAGCAACAATAACAGTTCATCGCTATGGAGGTTTTTCTTCAAATGACTTAGTCCTCATTAAGATTATCTTCTTTTTCTTGCTATTGATGCTATCATTCATCTCAATCTTCATATGTTTTACCTTTTTTTATAGTTCTTGTTCTCACACTACTTCCAACGTGTTGTATTTCACTTCTTACATTAGTGATCAGATGTCCCCCTATATGTAAGAAACAGAATAGATGCTTCCCATTTGAACTCACCATCTCTCATATAAACCTGTGACAAATACTTGTCATTGATAAATAAAACAGTTGTATTGACAACTTTTGATGCATCTATTGACATTCGACAACACATTTTGCCTTTGCATAACAAGAATTCTAAACCAAAAATTTCTGTCATATTCATTCATTTTCACTAGGCACATAGAAACAAAGCATAATAGACTGAAAAATAGAGCATAAAATTCATAATCCTACCCACACATAATTAAAAAAAAAACACCTAAAATGATTAAGAGGACATACAATTAAAATGAGTCATCCACTCCACATATGAGGCGACCTCCTCAATACTCACACCCACCCCCAATTAAAATGGAAACCAAGATTGAACTTTTCATATATACTGCAGCGAAAAAGAATGTAAATTTTATGGATAATGAGTCCTAAAAAATGGCTCCCCTAGAATAATCAAGATGACGGAACTAATTTTAGAGCTTATTACCTTCCTCATGTGGCAGAAAAAATGCGTGAATGACATCTCTTCTCTTTTGTTCTTCTTTTTCAATCAATGAGGGGAAAAATGCCTTTTTAAAATTCTAATGTTTTACTCACGGCACAGGTCTCTAGAGACTTTACATTAATTTCAGATTTGAAAGGACCTTATATTAATAAAATGTATTGTTTGGGACCTATGTGTAATTTTTCTTAAAAGAACATGCACTACTGTTGAGTGCGGAAAATAGTAACATGGTTTTGGTGTGTGTTCCCACCACCAGTAGTCACAGCCTCACTGACACGGTAAGTTCATCGTTATCATCTGAATCTGGTCATTCTTAATTGACTACGTTTTGATAATTACAAACCTAGCTTACATGAAGCTAAATCAAATTGGAACCAATTCTCATTTATTACATTTACAAACCTAGCTTAAATGAAACTAAATCAGATTGGAACCAATTCTCATTTATTACATTATGTTAGTGTTAATGTCTTCTCTGGCGGCAGCGCCTGTGTAAGATGCATAATCAGATGATCACGAGTGTTCTGGTAGTGGAGATAGCCACTGGCTTTGAGTGTCCTGAACAGTTTACTGCCAACAATGTGGATTTGGAGCTTGTGGCTGCTTCCTATCGCTACTCCTTGGCGAGAGATACCTTTATGATGATCCTGTAATAAGATTGCATATGCAATGTCTTGTTCTTGTTGGTTTTAATATTATTTGCCTTAACAATTAATGGGTAAATGGATCTAAGACGTATTTATGAACAAATTTTAGGTCCAATTGGTTTTATACATTTATAGGATCAAAGTCTCCAATTACGCGTATTATTTTGTTATTGTTAGTTGTTAAAATAGACATGTACGCTTATAAATTCACTTACAGAACATGGATATTTGTTATTTTGCTATTGTTAGTTGTTAAAATGTGTATATGGATGAATTTGAGCTAATAGATATAAGCAATTTGATTCAAATTTTATGGATATAAGTAATTTGATCTAAGTTTTGTCCTATATATACTTCAGTTGCAAATCAAGATAAACAGAATTAAGTTGTCCAAGTGTATTGATATATTTTCAACCCAAGCTGGAACGCTATCTTTTCAATCAAAATGAAGATGCAAATAGAGTTGAAATTTCTGTTTTTCTCTGTCACACAAACTGGACATGGTTTTAAACAAGCCTCTAATTCGTCTACCCTCTCTCTCTCTCTCTCTCTCTCTCTCTATATATATATATATATGACTGGGTTGAGGTTATATTGATATTCACAAATAAGTTACTCTTTTGGCCCTATTTATAGGGGCAAAGAAAGAATCAATTTTTTGATCATATTTACAGGAGAGAGGGAGAAATTTTTTATATAAATATATAATTTTATCTGTCATTTAGTATTATGTTGATTTTGTTTTAAAAAGGTATAATGCATATTAGATAGATATAAAGTTGGAAAAGTTATCAAATTTTAAATAGAAATTAATGGAGTCTAAAGCTTTTCTTAGTCTGCATGAAATATGTTGGAAGTGATCTATAAATAGGATGAGAAAACTATTTAGTTTGAAAAAAGTATTAAATACAGTGTAATATTTGATGAAGTTCTATTTAGTTTCAATGTGATATTTGATGAAGTTCTATAAATAGGATCAGAAGACTATTTAGTTTCAATGTAATATTTCATGAAGTTCTATCATTACTTAAAGAGGTAGGAGATCATTTCGATTTGTGGATGAAGTTGTCGACTTTGCACAACGAGTTTTAACCAGAAACACTGATGGTAAAGAGTACAACGCATTGTAAGTTGGCTGGGTCGCTAATTTTAATTTGTTTGGTTGGATCAGCGGCAACAAAAAACACAATCCTCCCCAATAGCACAATAAAGCAGAAGCAACTTCTTGTTGCTTTATTAATAGGAATTGGATCCAGCCAAAAAAACTAAACTCTCATAATGTGATAAATTAATATTTAAAATTTTATTAGAAAAGATTTTTATATTTAGTACCTGATAACATTTGAAATAAAATTACCTCTGATTAAAAAGTATCTATGCGTCGAAAAACAAAAAAATGTCTTGTTGCCTCCAATAGTCACGGTGCATTGTCCCATCTGCTCCTTCACACGTCATCATCCTCTCTCTCTCCCCCCCGGGGCATGAAAAATGAAGGAAGTCGCTATTATTATTTTTATTTTGTTTTTTGGTCACTATTATTTTTATAACTAATAGTCTCTACCTAAAAGGATTAAAACAATTCAGCAGTTAAGAAATTTAATTATTACTTTCAATTTAATTTTTATGTTTGACTAATCAGAATAAAAATTATTAATTTAATTTTTGTAATTAAAATAGGACAAGTATGTTTTACAAATTTCCCAATAATACATTCAGTCTTTTTAACTCATTTTCACAATTAATTTTAATATTTCTGTTAAAATTATCATATTGTATACGTATAATACAAATGTGTTATAAAATTTGTATACTTTTTAGTCATTTTATACCTAAATTTACTTTTTCAGTAACTAATTCAAACAACTCTATTTTTACAAGTTAACTTATTTACAAAAGTTAATTCAAACATAAAGTACATTACTCAATCTATTCAAACATGAAGTACATTACTCAATCTAACTTTTACTTAATATTAAATTTCTAAAAATCAAATTGAAAATAAGTCACTTTTATTACTGTCAATCCAAATGGGCACTAAGAGGCGGTACAAGATCAAATCGTTGATTGACTTAACTTTTATATAGTGTTTATATGAATTCACACACGCACACAAACAATACAATAGAAATTTAACGGTGTTGAATTATGGGAAAATTACTTAGAAATTTCCATTTGAAAAATTAATTAAGGAATGGGACATGCAATAAATGTAGAAGTATGAGTTCCTCAAGTATTAGCAAGTGTGATAGGGAAAAATCACATTGCCTTGGAAGATGCTAATTGCATATATGGATTCTCACTTGCGTATGACAGATGCCTACTTGCATATAAATTTTTTGTATAATAAGAATACTAATTACATATAACAAGTGCCTACTTGCATATATGATTGATTTTTACTAGTATATGGGTTTAATGGTAATACGTATGCTCATATATGTACATAACAGATGTTCATTTGCATGACAAATGTCTACTTGCGTATGATGAATCTATACTTACATATGGGTTTATTACATGATATGGATGTTCACTTGCAAATGATGAATCACTGTTTACATGAGTTCTTATTCCATGTTATTATTTAATATGGATTCTAATGACATATGCCCATTTGCATTTGGGTTTTTATTTGCAATGATTGGAGGCTTTTTTTCTCATTTTTCTCACTGCTTATTCCCAATTATTAACTATACATTGAAGACTCTTATTATTATTCAATGTTAATCATTTTGTCTTCATCTATAATAATAATAATAATAATAATAATAATAATAATAATAATAATAATAATAATAATAATAAAGGCTCATGATTCATCCCAATAAAATTAACTCTTTTTTTTTTTTAAATTGAACTAGTTTTTTAGTTCAAGCACTAATTGCTTGAACTATGATTAAACAATTAAATAATTAAATCTCTTATTTAATTTATATTATATTTAATTTGATAAAAAGCCCTTATTAAGCAAATCTGAAGCCTAACAGTTTAAGACCACGTGAATGGTGGATGGATTCTTAAGAGAATTTTGGGAGCTTTAAGTGTTGCTCAAAGAATCATGTATTTGGAAGTTAGTTATGTTGTTTTACTCCTCACTCTCACGTTGGGTATGCTTGTCACAAATTAGGATGATTTCCCCGGCTTTCAAAGAAGTTGGTTCCTCATGCTTTAGTCAATTTTCTCTTCCCCCATGTTTGTATGGAGAGAAAATGGGGAGGAAAGAAAATAAAAGAGAAAAATAGGAGAAGAAATGGCTTTTTCTTTGTTTGGATGAGAAGAGAAATGTGAGAGGAAAGAAAAGTACGGAAGAAACATATTATTGTATTTAAAAGTTCTCTTGATTAATTTCAGACTATTTTTTTACAATATTTTTCAAAGATCATTTGTTAGCAGTTGTTTTGAATTATTTTTTGAAATTTATTTTTTTTTAAATTTTTGAACAACTTTTAATTGACTTAGGATCAGTATACATTTAGTACTCTAAAATATTTTTTTAGGTGTATTTATCATCCTAAAATATTTTGTTGTGCATCCAACATCTTAAAATACTTTTTTAAATACATCTAGTAAGGTGAAATATTTTTAGTATGTCCAGCACTTTAAAAATTTTTTAAGATTCATTGAGTACCCTCAAATATTTTTTTCTGTACATTTAGCACCAAGACAAAGAAAAAACTTCAACATGCTAAATGCACTTAAAAAAATACTTTGAAGTGTTTGATGTTCCTAAAAAATAATTTTCAGCACCAAAAAAAAAACTTCAAGATGTTAGATGCATCAAATTTGATCTAAATTACTTTCTCAGTAAATTTTAATTTATCAAACTGATTTTTTAAAGAATATATCCAAAAATAAATTTTATTATAATAAATAATTTTTATCAAACTAAAAACCAATCACATTTAATATTGTCCCCCCGTGTGAACTTAAAACATAGGTAGAGAGAGCCCAATGGACCTAGAGTGTAGGAAAGTCCTTGAAATTTTTCTCATAAAAATTCATTTTAGTTCAAACCCACAACATAAAGGGGTTACAATTTTGTCATCCTCTTGTATTTATTTTCAACACGGTTGTTTTAGTATCCCACAATAGCTGAAACAGCAGTTCTTAGTGAGAGGATGCATAAAAGAACAATGGGCAAGCTATCATGCTTTTTCAACAAAACCATAGCATGTAGATGTCTCTCTTTAATCAGCAGCAAATCATTGACTCAATCTAAAAGAATTAAGAAAACACTAAAAGAACACAAATCGAAGTTTCTCCCAAGAATAAGCCTTGAGAAGTAACCTGAATTCATTGTCACTTTGTAAGATTTGGTGCATCAGACTCAAGCAGCAACTTTTGGTTCAGTGGCAGCCACATTTGCGTACAGAGGGTGGAGGACATGACCTTCCTTGGGTTCAACATGCACCCACTTGCGACCAGTCAGTTTGTTTCTTTCAAACTTCACCCAACCTTCTTTCAACGCAAAAAGAGTATGATCTTTCCCAATTCCAACATAGTTTCCCGGATGAAATCGGGTACCACGTTGCCTAACAATGATGTTTCCAGGTATTACTCTCTGCCAGAAGAAACAGAGAATTCTGCCGTGAGTTCAGGGCTAATCACTGATTAGATTGTGAAGCTACCTTTTCTTGTCTTCCAATTTTTAAACGGTGTAGACCTGAAACTTGATCCATAATCAGGTCTAGTTCCATTTGTCCTCTCATAGTCTGCCATAAGCCAAACTCTTGCTTAAAGCAACAATATCATACCTCACCACCAAATTTCTTGACACCAAGATTCTTGGGTTTTGAGTCTCTTCCATTCTTCGTAGATCCGGCTGTCTTTTTGGTAGCCCATCGTCTGAAAACCAGACTCAATCCTTCTCCAGAGACATCTAAACTCAAATTAACGGGAATAAATCATTACATTCTATCTCTTGTTAGAAAAATACAATTACATAAGCTAATATAGCCATCTTGAAATTTATACCACTTGAGATTCTGTAAACAGGAGCATTCGAGACAAGCTCCTTGATATTCATCCTTCTGCATAGCGACGCTGCAAAATTCATCATTTTGTTCACCTGAAATACACAAATCGGTATGGAAAACATTCACTACTGCAAAAGCCCATCAATGATGCCTATCACCTATGACCATTGGCATATAAATACATACAATAAACATGGGACAGTATGATAACAAAGTCAAATTTCTTAATTATTTTGCTTTAAAAAGGAATTTATCAAAATAGGCCCACATGTGCCAACATAAATCTGCGGGTGTAAAGAACAAGAGACATACAAAGAAAAGTATTATATCCCACAGTAAATAAAATAGCAGAGATTGGTCCTAGTGATTTAATTTTGACAGATTTATCACCAAATCATAGTGGAAGAGAAGCAATGTACATCATGAACCAATAACATTCTCAAGAAAAGTTAGCATTGCCATCATTATCAGCATTAACATGAAAACAAATTTCTTATGGTCAATATGTTACTACTTTCTCTAACTTCTTAGTTCAAGCTTCACACAACAATTGCCAAATATAATATTATGTAGAGATGCAAGACAGGAAAATATAAATATCTATATAGTCTGCCCAACCACATCAGCATGTTGCCAGATGTCCATTGTCCTCGATGGAAGGGAGAGAAAGATTAACAAGATAAAGTGGGAATGTGAAATAAAATCAACTAGAGAGAGAAAAAGAAAAATTAGATTCCAAGCAGCTTCATTACAGAACTGCAGAAGCACAAAGATTGGAGGGAATAACTCTTCCCAATAGCCCAAAGAAGATGGCAAAGAGCTAAAAGCAGAGTGTGTTATTGTGTTTCATGACACGCTAACACAAGTTGAAGAGTGATTGTTTAAGGAAAAAAATAAAAATCATCTGGTTGGGTACTCGGGTGCTGATGAAAAGAACCTAATGTATATGAACCCAGTTATGCTGATATCAAGCATTTTTGTCAAATTTTATATTGCTGAATTTCACAAATACAGAAGCTCGACCACTCCCTCCAGATAATCTGTAAATGTGATTGTACTACAGAGTCAAATGCTTTAATATACAAGTTCCCATTAAAACAATTCATATAAAAACCCGACCAAACAAGGAAAAGAAAATCTAACAACAGCTTTGCATAGTATACTTTTTTACGAAATAGGTCTCTGTCCTACTGTAAAGCATGCGCATTACAAACAACAATTACCACAAGTTATCCTTGACCGACGTAGCTTAGGTTTTAAGACAACCCCTTAGTCCATAAATTAAACATCCATCAACCAGAATTAGAGAGTTCTAGCGCTTCAAAATGATTTCCTACCAGTTGAAACAGTTTTCTGTTGTATAAATATTAAAAAAAAAAAAAAAATCAAAGGGTAGTCAAGACAGTAAGGATATTTGGCTGTTAGCTTGAGTGACGCAGCCATTTTCTGGTGTATAAATATTTTTTTTTTAAAATCAAAGGGTAGTTAAGACAGTAAGGATATTTAGCCGTTAGCTTAAGTGACGCAGCCTAAGACTATGAATAAAACCCCTACTCAATCGTAATTCTCAGAGTAAGACTTATGCGTAATACAGTTTCAGACTATTCAGAATTCTCTCATCTCTCCCCCCCCCCCAAAACAAAAAAAAAAAAGGAAAAAAAAAAAAAAAAACCAAACCCTCCTTTCCTCTTGGTTTCTCTACCTCTGTTCTACCCTGTTCCTCTATCCTTTCCCTCTTCTCTCCGTTTCAAAATAACGATAAGCCATCATTTTCTAACAATGACTATCAATGGAAATCTTAGCTTTAAGAGTTTATTTATTCAGATTATGACCCTTTCCGATATATTTCTAAGTGAATCTAGCAACAGATTCCCTGCAACCCTTATAAACCACAATCCTGGTACTGCATCATCTGGATTGCCTAAGATAGCATCCTATTTCGTTGATTGACAGAAAAAGGACCAACAATGAGAAGGTGAGGTACACCTCGTCTTCATCAACTAACAAAAATAACATGAAAGCTATCTACATAAGACACAACATAGAGGCTATGACCACAAGGTAAGAACAAAACAGAGGGAGACCAAGTCTAAACAGCGAGAAATATAAAGGTTTTCATCCCGTCAAAATTTTCCCAAGAGGAAAATCTTATCTTTATTTTTTAATTCCATTTGCAGATCGTGGAAGCAAATGGTTTTTATATTGTTGTATTCGTAAGCTAACTCCAAAATAAAGTCGTTTTCCACAAGCACAACTATAAGTTCTATCACACAGTTGATTTGGTTGTTTTAGGATAGGAGGAAGTATTACTCTTGATCATATGGATTTAATGAATCAAACGCAAAGTTCACTACCAGTTGCTTATTATTTTTATTTCCGGTTTAATGAATCAAACCCATGGTTCACTAAGCACAACAACACGAAAACCCAACAATTGCATCAATAGAATGATTGAAGAAACAATAGATAAACTCAAAACCCACCTAAAGAGCTGTTGCAGGAAAATGAAGAAAAATATTGCACTTCGGGGGGGGGGGGATTGAAATAGGGTTAAAAAACGACCTGATAGATCAGATTGATACCTGCTCAGCTGAGACTGGGCGAGGGAGGGGAGACGGCGCCGACTGGCGTCTGGGCGGGTGACTACCGACTGGTCTGCAGGTGCAGGTCTGGTCGAGCTACGACTGCGCACGAAGGCAGGAGGGACGAACGACGGGGACTGGGCGGCTGCGCTGGTGGTGGTGACCGGTCTGCTCGCGGTTGTCTGGTCGAGCACTCGAGCACGGTGTCCGTCGAAGGGAAGGGAAGGCGCCAAGAGGGAGTAACCGACAGTGTGATGGCGAGGGCCAAGACAGGGAGTGACTAAGGGAAGCGAGAATGGCAAAGCCAATTTATCGCTACAGGCCCCAAACGACGAGTGTAGCTCTTGACTTGTGAAGTGAGAATGATGGGCCGACGTTACCGCGGTTTAGGGGGTGTTTGGATGAAACCAAACCGTGGTTTGGAAAAGTGATTCTGGAGAATAGATTTTGGAGAGAATAGATTTTATGAAGAATATATTTTGTAAAAAAGTGATTCTGAGAAGTGATAGTGTTTGGATAGTTGTTATCAGAAGCACTTTTTATATATACAAATTACTAAAAAAAAGATATAAGTTAATATGATAATTACAAAAAAAAATAGATTTTATGATATATTTTAATTTGAAGGAATAAAATTGTTAATAATATATTTTTTACCAACATAATTAATAATACATAAGATAATATAATTAATAAATAATTAATGTGTATATATATTTATAAAATATAAGATTAAATATGTTTATCAAAAAATATGTTTATAAAAAAAATAACAAGATACATATCATATAGGCTCTCACACTCTCCCTTTTTTCTCCAAGAGCAAAAAAATTTTGCTTTTTCCAAAACCATGGTTTTGACCCAAAACCATGGTTTTGGTTTTTAGAGGGGGTGTTTGGGTGATTGACACCCCAAACACACCCTTAGTATGTTTTCCTAACTCTAATTAAGAGGCTTATTTTAAAAGAAAAACCTTGTAATAATTTGAGTTCCGCAATTCCACTAGTTAGTTTTTAGCAAGGTACTAAAAACCAGATCTGTTAGTGAACCGGTCAAGATAGTGAGTTAAGTATAGTTAAGATAAACCAAACCGGTAATAATTAAAATAATATAATTAAATTAAAATGTGTAAAAAATTTACTAATAAAACTATAATTTTAAATTATTTTATTATTAGTATATAAAATATTTTTTCCTCATTATTTCTCTCTCATTCACGTGCCCTTCCTTGTCCTTTGTCAGATTTTCTTTCTTCTCAATGTCATTTCATCATTTCACTCACACTATTGTCAAATCACCGTTCTTCTAGCTTCTAAGTCACCATTTCTTTATCTTAGGAGTTAAATGTGAAACCTCACACACAAAGAAGATCTGCATCTAGCTGTGGAGGTCACCTCTTTCATTCGCCGATTAGCGCTAACTCTTTAGTCTTCACTTTTATCATCAGAATCCATTATGGTGATGCCACAGCTTGTGTCGTTCTTTTCGAATGTAAACGCATTCACTCTTGCCACTTGCTTTTTGCCTCTTTCTTTCATCTTTTTCCTCTCACTTTTTTCTCTCTCATTGTTTGCGACGCCCTCCATTGTTTCTAGTGAGTTAGAAAGTTAACTCAAGCAACTCGCCTAACTTGGCAAGTTACTGGGGTTATTACCAAGTTATCCCGATTTATACCGAGTCCTGCCAATTCGTATTTTTACTGGTTTAGAAAGTCAACCGGACCAGACAAGCAGTTGGTTCATCAATTTCTGGCTGGAACTAACCGGTCCGGTCTGGTTTGGTTTTTAATACTATGGTTTTTAGAGCAGGGTTCTTTCATATGCCATACACATCAAGTCTAACAAAAACCCTTTCCTGAGGAAAAACACTTGCAAAGATTCCTTCAAATTTATGTTTAACTCTTTTTGGTAGTTCGAATGGAGATAGTCAAATTTCTAAACTCTTACAAGTAAGCCCAATTCCTACTCTAAATCTACTCAATATATTTGATTGGGATGCTACTTCCGGTCTTAAATATAAAAACTAGTTGATAGTTCTAAATGTGAAACCCCTATTCACTTTATCTCCAAAATTTATAATGTATTTCCATCCAAGTATAGTTTCAATACATCAGTAAATCTCTGCTCTTTGAGGGCGGGGGTTCGAATCCTTACTTGTTAAAAAGGGTACCGGGGAGGGCTTTACTTGTCGCCCGGCCCGAATCCGGACTAGTCGATCGCTCGGGTACAACTGGCCTAAAGAGTTTGGGGCCCAAAAAAGGCGCGGTTGGATACCGGATGGTTTATATCAGAAAAAAGATAATTTAAGGAAGTCAACACATGTTTGTTACAAATAACAAACTTAACTAATTTTCTTAATCTCTTCAAATTAGTTATTTAACTTTTATATTAAGGACTGGAAGCGGTAATAAATATTGGTGGCTGTTGTAGCCGAGTAGTCGTTCGTTTTCGTCACTAGATGTAGCTGACCTTATACTGCGTAAGGAATCTTGCCTTGTTGCATTTGTTGTATCCTATCCCCATTGTCAAACAATTTTACACAATTCCAACCCCACGTTCCCAATATAAAGATCGACTGGAATGGAAGGGGAATGGTAGTGGTCAGTGCTCAGTAAAGGATGGGCACATGATTCTGTAAGAATAGGTACATGGCAATAATGGTTTGTTAGGAAACATTTAAATGTTTGATTGGGATTTGTTATGGAGACTCAAGAGTATTTGGATGGAAACTAAGCCATAATTTTAAAAATAATTTTATCATATACGAAGTAAGTATATAAAAGGAGTTTTATTTCACCTTTCATAAAAGTACTTTTTTAAAGTGTTTTCTGATGTTGTTCCCAAACAACAATCAACTTTTTTGTCTGCCCAGAACCCAGTTCCATTATATTACCTATAATACTTAATAGAAAAAACTAATTTGACTTTCAATTTAGTTTTAAATATAAGATATTAATTCATTTTATGTTTCATATTTATCTAATTTTTTTTCAAAGTAGTCATTGTACTAATTGCATATGTTAAAAATTTAGTCTACATAAATATAACATCTATGCTCTATAATTAGCTGAGTTTATTCCATACACTGATCGGCTACACACTCATTGTACTATTGTTATAAACAATACGGCTTAAGTATGACTTTTAGGCTATATGCAACCTCGCTATATAATTTGCCCAAAAAGGCATTTCCCTACTGCATAGCACACGTGAGTTCCTTTACGCTCAGTATAATAGGGTGTGGTTGCAATCTTCTAAAATGCTTCCTTAAAAGCAGGAGAGACTATTCAAGGTAATATGCACAGATGTTCTACATTTATTTCTTGCCATTAACTTCACTTTCTTCTGCTATATAACGCTTACTCATAGCTTCACTCCAATACATACTGCACTCCACGATCCCCATATTGGTTTTTCTTGCTTCTTTCATACGTAAATCGCTATGGCCCTAAAATATGATAGGCTTGATGAGATCTCTCCTTTTGTGGAGACCTAGAAGATAGTTGTTAAGGTCGACAAGCAGTTCATAAGGACTGGTTTTGACTTTAGAGAAAGGGATTATGGATACCGAAAGAGTGTCATCTCCCTAGACATGATTGTATTTGATGAGCAGGAATGAACTATACTTTATTGTCTTAAGTGTTGTTGTTTGTTATTTTAACTTTAAACATCTTCTCCTGGTTTTAGAATATGAGAATGATGCTGAGGATCATGGGGGATGATTTGGTTGATCGATTCTGTAACCTCATGATAGAGTCAAAGGTCTATATGATCCAATACTTCAAAGTTGGTATTAAAGGTGAGGGCATCCACTCCAACCACCACATCATATTTCTCCATAGTACTTTGGTTCAGGAGCGCAATTACCTGTTCCCTACTCACTGCTTCAAGCTTTGGTTTGTTGATACAATCCTAAGGGAGCCTTCAAGTGGATATAGAGTGAGAGGTTGATTCTGAGCACCTTATACTAAGATTTATCATTCTTTTTTAATGCTTACTTTGCTTTGGTAACTTGCTTTTTCTTCTTTCCAGATGTCTGTGGGTTGTTGGTTAGCACTGAAAAGCTAAATGGGCAAGGGTTAAGGGGCTTCTTACACATGTGCTAACTTTTGTCATACAGGACACACAATATGAGTATGATCTTTTTCTCAAGTGTTGAAATTTATGTGGTCGTATGTCATGTGCTTCGCTTAGTTTTTTGTGTTGGTTTGTACAGAGGTAAGGTGTGTTCTGTTTGGTGACTGTGCTAAGGAAGCATGGAAGAGCTACCTTCAAGAGAATGAAAAAGCTTGTGACCTTTGTGAACTATGCAGTGGTCAAAAAACAGCAAGGTAGATAATAGTCATATTTGTATCTACCATTTCCTAAATCAGTTGCTTATTTAATTAATTCTTTTCTCAAACTACAGATTCCTTCTCTCTACAAAACTATGTTAGCGCAAAACAAAAGTGTACTAAAATTGTACTTTCTTGGAGATAATGGCTGTGAGGAGAGCTCTTATGGCGAATGGGAGTACCCGAGTTACTATATGTTTACACAACACAACTAGGGCTCTTTATGTATTTTAAGAAGATCGATGTAGCTGTTCTCATTAGGTTGTTTTGTGGAATATGTGTTATTAGACTTTTGGAGCATGGGAATATACATGATCCCAACTGTAGTGTGTGGAATAGGTGTTATTAGATTTAATGTATTAGGCTTTTGGAGCATGGGAATATGTATGATCCTAATTACATTGTGTGGAATAGACGGTATTAGAGTGAATATATAGGGCCTTTGACGCTGGGCATATATATGATCCCAACTACTGTGTACTGGTAACTATTTTGTAGTCATGCTTGATCTATTTTGTGGCTTGATAGCCTTCCAGTGTGTTTAGGGCATATAAATCATAATACATATATCTATTATTGAAATCTTCCTCTCATGCTTACATTTACAATGTTTTTATGATTGCCACAAACTTGGTTCCAAGCATTATGTTTGAGTGGAGTATATTATGTTCACCTCTTGAGCAAAACAAAAATCCATAATGAGTAATGAAATAAAAATGGAATACATTTGTTTTAAGCATTATGTTTGAGTGGAGTACATTTACAAGGTATTGCAATTTGGCTCGATTTACGTCTTTGCTCATAAAATACCAGGTAATATCGTGTAAAATACAATCATAGAAGGTAGCAAAATACAAAATTATTATACGGACATGCGTTGCACCTCTGAATTGAATTAATGGTAAAAATGCATAATAATATTTAATGTCATATCATTACTAAAAATCCACTTTCTCCGTACTACCAACCTTCACTCCGATAAGATGAGTCGACGTATGAGAGAAGTTTTAGATGAAAATGTAGTTGGTTTCATGTAAAAAGAGGTATATTTCTTGATTTAACAAGAGAGTTAATGTTTTTTGTTTACATTATTTTTTCCTTCCCATATGGGTGAGCTCTGTAAGCATCCATAGCAAGGAAATTAATATATTAGCTTCCTACTTTTTACATACCCAAAGTCATTACATCTTTGACTTGATTTTTAATATCATTTGTTCTTTTTTTTTTTTGGCTCTCATAATTAGTGTACTGTTTTGTAATAAAAATGGTAAATGTCTCCTCGATACATGAGTATGGGATGTGTTGTTGTTTTACCTACTCTCTGAATAGTTTGACCCCCATATATTATGTTTACAAGGGGAGCTATACTGAAATCAAGCTCAATCTTAATTTGTAGTTGTATTAGTATTCAGATTTGTTTAAGTGGCCATTTATGTAGACTATCATCATTGCTTTGAGCTAGATATGTGAGCATCGTTCAATTAGTCATTGTCTACAAAACTACTATTTCTTGCCAATCTCTTATATAAAGAAGTCCCTATAATACCTTATTCTCATTATTCACTAAATCATCCTTATTATAGTTCATATCTTTGGTGTAAACCTGAGGATTTTGTCTGCTGGTGAATCCCTAAGAGATTGTAGATATCACGTCCATATCAATAATGTCATCTTCATACCTATTGGTATGATGACCACATTAACAGATATTTAGATGTATAATATTTAGTAAAACCGGTGGCCTTAAACAATTAAGTATTAATTGACTTGTGGAGACATAAGCAAAGTTGCCATAAAACATAAGCATTGAAAGAGATTGAAATGTACTGGTAAATGATGCTTAGAATGAACCTTCATCTCTGCATCCACTCGAAAGATTCCCCTGACTCTATACTGATGGTGTTAGATTACTCAATTATTGTTGATTAGTTCATGCGAAATGGTGTGGAACAATATCTTTGATGTCCTGACCTTAATTATTTAGCTTCATAGTAAATTATTTGTGTTATCTAATGAATGATTATTTTCCTGATCAAACTTTTGAAATACATTGGGAATCTGATATGCATAGTATGGGCTATCAAGAGGAGGGTTTGGCATATTCATTTAGCTATGGAGCCATGTCCATGATTTCTACTGGTGGTCATTTAATGAACAACGTCATCCTCATATCTTGCTGCTTGCAATATTTTGTTATCATAGCAAAATCTTTGACCTTCCCAAGAGTTGATTATTTCCCCCGTTAAAAGTTTGAAATTCATTGGGAATCCGATATACATGATATGGGTTGTCAAGTGGAAGATTTGGCCTCTTCATTTAGTTGTGGAGTCATTTCCATGTTTTCTGCTAGTGGTTATTTGATGAATGGCTTCATCCACATATCACGCATATTTTGTTATCATAGTAAAATCTTTTACCTTCCCAAGAGTTATGTACGAGTTCCAAAGAGGTGGATTGTTAATAAGGATGAACTAATGATATACTTCTTGCTGCTACACATCCCTTAAGATATTGACGATGGGGAATGGTTGCTATCCTTTAATGAATTTGTAGACTTAGTACGGCATATGTCAAAAAGTAATCCTTGTGTGGGATGGGTGGCTTTACCTTAGATAGATTGGAAATAATTAGAAGAATTAGTATTAATTAGAAATGAAAACTAAACAAATTGTATTTTAGGCACATTCATGAATCCTAATATGTATTTTTCATTAAGTTCACCACTGTCAAAGTTAGATTTCCCGTCAAACGGCAGGTGTGGTGCGAACATAAGATGGTGTGCTCCTTGTGTTTCACTCATAGAAGAGTAGCTTATTAAGATATTCTAAATACTATTAGCACAAGATCACAATTTGCTGCTTCTGCAAAATGGCAACCATAAAAACATCTCTTCTCAAGGATCTGAATGACTCTACTAACAGGTGGAGGATTTTGGTTAGAGTGATTAGAAGGTGAAATGTGTATAAGAGGAACTCGCTTGCTGAGGTCTTCTGCATCTTCGTGATGTTGATTGACCAACAGGTTTGATTACTATGTGTTCATATGTCTACTGTTTTATGCATATCTGTATGATTTGATTATATTTATATGATTATGTCGTGTTATTGACACTTAGGGACCAAGAATCCAGGCCTCTATGATGAACAAGAGCATCTTCAACCTTTACAATGCTAGACCTATGGAAGAGAAGAGCTACTTGGTGGCTCACTTCTTGGTGTCTCCGAACAATAAGGAGTATACGGCCACCAACCATTCATTTAAGCTTACTTTTAGGAGCCATACATTAATAAAGGAAGAGATTACCAAATACCCATGTACTCTTATAATTTCTTCCCCATACGTGATATCATTAAGGTGAAGGAAGACAACTACATTGAATACCTCATTGGTAAGGATAATGTCGGCTTGAATTTTTTTTTTTTGTCTGTTGCACTTTGACTTTTGAAGCTCTACAGTTACATGTTCTAAATATTTGTCTTATCTGGCATCTAGATGTCATTGGTTTTGTGTTATTGCTTGGTCACCCTGAGGAATATAGATCTAACAATGAAATCAAGAACAAAATTTGATTGGCGCTAGCAAATGAATTGTAAGGATATAATGAGTAATTTTTTCTTCCTTTTCATTATAAGATATAAAACTGATTTGTCCAATAAGGTGATTGTTTCATTCAGGGGGAATATTCTTAGTTGCGTTCTCTATGATGATTGTGTAACCAATGTGTGCATGATGGGCTTTGCCAACATGCAGGCTCCTGTCGCGATGATTGTGCAACTTGACAGGATTGGTTTTTAATAAAGATGGTACTTATTTTGTTGAAGCTGATCAATCCTATGTGTCAGTATTAGAACTTTGGTGCATAGGTTTTTATTCATGCTATATGGCATTCATTAATTCAGATTCATGTTTAGGTGTGGCTGAGGTAGGTGGCTCTTACCATACAACACTTTTTGTTCAATGCTACGTTCCCAGAATTCAAGCACTTCATTGACGGGTATGCAAGTAAACTAGTTTCATGTGCTAGCTTGCTATTTTTTACTGATATCAAATTGAATTTGTTAATATGATAAATATTATACAAATAACAATGAGCAGTGCCACAATATTACCATCTCCTACTATCAGCAGCATATCATGTTCTGCCTCTAGCCAATCAAGTGGTTAGTCTGCATCAAGCCTAGTCCATAACCATCCTCTAATTTTAAGTGCAGACATTTCTAATTAGATAGCGGTTCGTTTATAGAAATTTTCATCCTTTCCTATTATTATATATGTAGGATAATAGTTAATAAGTTTATTGTTATTTATGTGACCTCTTTTTCTTTTTATAGGATGTCTTATTCCTCATAAAGTATCTTATAGGCAAGGTTGACACTTTGTATGGATGGTTTTATAAAAGATGCTCAAGATGTGGTAGTAAACCGAGGGTTGTGAATAGAAAATCTTCATGCCTCAATTACAAAAAAGGACAAGTGACATTAACATTTGAGCCTAAGTATATAAATTATTTGTTAATGTATGATGATATTAATTACTTATTGGCTTAGTTGTTTCAATTAAATGTATTAGATGTTATGGTGTTAAGGTTCAAGGTTCACTACACGGTTGAGGACTCTTCTGGGGGGGTTGTGGTGTTCTTTGACAAACAAGCTTTCTCCTATTTCCAGAAAATTGCATTTGAGATGCAGAAAGCTATGCTGAAGGTAGTTTGCTATTTTGTTAGCATTGATCAAATGGATTTTCTCTGCCATTACTAATTCAGTTGAGACAAATGCAGGAGGGAGAAGAGGATGATTTTCCAGATGAGCTTGATAACTTGGTTGGGAAGAGGATGATACTGAAGCTGAAATTAAACAAGTATAATGTGGAATTCTCAAATTTAGGAATTTCTGTTGCCTCATATATAGAGTGCACCGATTTAATAGATGAGTTTAATGAGGTTTTTCAATTATTATCAATTACCCATGATTATTCATGTTTATATTTGTTTTCAAATATCCTTCAATTCTAACTGGAATCTCCATTTTACTTATAGGCTTAGAAGCAAAATATCAATGATGTTGATGAGGTAAATATTAAAGCACATAATTACATGGTAATAACTTTGTACATTTTGCTAAAACTTTTGCTAACTGGTTAAGAAATTCAAGGGTTTGACTCTGTTGCTCCTGAGACTGAGCCTGCTGATATCACTTGTGAGGAGAATGATGAAGAGAATGTTGGGGTTAAAGAGATACCACTCTCAAAGATCATGGGGACTTCTACTTACAGAGCAAAAAGGAAGAATGCTAGGAAGAAGACTCTTGCAAGGAAGGAGAAGTATGCGCATTCACTAAGTGTTTCACCTGTGAAGGCCTCATCCTCAAAGCCTCCCAAGGCCATTAAGTAGGAGAAACTTTGAATGATTGCTATGTTAGGTTGTTTTGCTATGTTGCTTTCATATTTTGGAATGGTTCATATAAAGCCATGATCAATATTAGTTATTTTCACCCTTAAAAATATAGTATTTGCTATTTCTCAATTCAGTAGACAGTTTATTATGTTATCCAGTTCCTAAGTTTATGTTAGTTGATTTGCTATACCAGTATGACTAATATATGTGATGGTTTTTATTTAATTTATAGATCCATTGGATGTATTTTATTGCATTGATTTTACATGCATTTGAAGCTTCAATCAAGAGTTCATATATGACTTAGAAGATGTAGTAAACGGTAGTTTCATTGCATTTCGGGGGTGTTAATGCAGTGATTATAATGCATGTTGAAAATACTACATGATTTAGTATGATTAAATCAATCAATTACTATAGTAATGTAACTGATGACAACCATGCCCACCTAAAACTATAAGGTTGAATAGTCCAGGTTGTGAGACTAATAATAATGATCACAAATTGAATATTAAAGTAACATAAAACTTATTGAGATGGATAGTGTTTGAAAATTGTCCAAAGATGTTAACCCAAGGAGAGGCATCAATTATTTGGTTTTGACTGTAATTAATGAACTTAGTTCCCATAGTACCAATGTATTGGCCCAAAATCACAAGTGAGGCCTAGACTATATAATGGTGTCAAAGCAAGAAAACATATATGCTGTGTAAAAACCCAAGAGAAATATTAGAAAATATGTTCAGTAATTTATGCATTATGCAATTAAGTTCTACACTACATGTGTAGGGGCCAATAGCACGATATTAGGTATCTGCAAGCCCAAATTCTAACCATTGTAGGTTTAATAAGAGCATGACCAAGTTTAGTTTGTTCATATGGCATACAAGATAGTTTGCTTGTGAAGGCCTATTTCTTTATTTTGGATGGATTATCATCATTTTACACAGATGGACTATGATTTACACATATGGGACTAACTAATTTTAATGCTTTAGCATTTTTTGTTTGAATCATGATGTGGTAGCAAGTATGTGGATTTTTTCAAGTGGTCTTTAGGTAATTCAATATTGGGATTCTTCCCTCTTTCCACTATCCACATGCCCTGCATTGCTACTGCTACAGCTATTTATGCTGCATAAGACATAGGTAATCACGACAACCTATGCTTGCAAGCCGCCTATTGTCAATATTTTATTTGTACTTTACTTTATTGAGATATTATCCATAGTTGGCTATCTCATTTCAGACTCATGTTACTTCAAGCTTAGTGCTCTTGAGAGAACGAAGAGAAAATCTTCCAAGCTTGTACCTCAGCATAATGCAATGTTTCAGATTAGTTCATCTCCAGTCAAGACTACACCATTAGGTGATTCAGGCTAGCATTAGGGTCAACCTAACAAGTTCTCTACCTTATATTCATTTAAGGTTTGTGTCAATGTTTCATCTAACTATTTTTAAACACTACTTTTAGGGAGCAGAGTGAACTCATCAGATCTTCATGTTGGTGCAAAGTTAAACACACAAGAGAATGAAGTGCTTCAAACCAATAACTACTCATCTTTTAGACGCAAGACAAGGAGAGCTCCCCTTAAGGACATATCTAATGTTGCTTTTAACTTGGACCTTGAGTTTCAGAATTATACAAAAGCAGGTATCATCATTCTATTTCTCATTCTGAGAACCCCTTTATGCTATGATATTTGCAAACTACATAGTCACAAATTAATGCAATCTATTGCCCTTAAATGTTTTGACAGGAGAACTTGAGTTTCAAAACACTATAGTTAGGTGAAGAAGCAGGAGATTGGTTGCCGTTTGAGAATTCAGACCAAAGAGTTTAGTGTCGTGCATTACTAGAACATGCATCAGGTAACTGTGCGTTAGGAGAACATACATCAAGTAATGTGTGTCCAGTATTAGTGCTTCTTATATGCATGTTTATTGACTTATGGGGGTTGATTGGTAGCAGCTCATTTTATAATTATATCTACATATAATATAGTCTTTCAGTAGACTATGCTTTATGTAACCAGAGTAAACAATAGTATGAACTGGTTGGATTTTTCTCTATGAGGTCTAGATCTTCCTTTATTAGATATTATTTCCGCACATATATAGAGACCCAAATATTTTGATATATCCATCAAGAAAATAATTCAAGCATGAGGAGCAATTGTTAAATTTTATCTTTGTAGATCCATTTTATAGTTGTCATTGTTCATGCATTTCTATAAAGTAATCGAAATCACTTTGGCAAACCCATCAAATTTTGCACAAGCTCATTAAACTATGAATTTGTTTTCTTGTTGATATTCATGCTAAAGTAGTTTGATTTTAAATCATCTAATTAAATTGTTTTTTTTCTATGTTGCTACAGTAGATATCAATAGCCTTATAGACTACTCACTTTTCTATCAAAATAGGTTGAAGTAAATATACAATATGATAATCAAGATTTAGTATCAAAGCTCTTCAACGTAGTCATTTTCAACTGGTACAAGGCTTTCCACATAGTTCAAAACCGGACAACCGATGCCATATTTGTGGATAGCAACCATCTTAAATTCGTTAGTAGTCAAATTAACCAAAACAACATTTGTTCCATCATAAGTTTTCACTTCACTATCATTTGCACTAATTTGTCTAGGCGCTACTATATTAAGATAGCAGACTAATTTATTCCTCCAAATAGTCCTTGGAACTAACCAATAAGGGTGGCTGATGCTATATTTCTTACTCTAACCCCATCTTTCACCAAATGTACTCATTCCCTCCATTACCCACAAATCAATCAAAGAAGATTCAAAGTTATCAATGGTATTGTGAGAAAGTATAGCAAGTTTATTCTTATAAACAGTAAGCCTGGATAAAAGCGAATCAATTGGTCTAAGAAATGAAATAAGTGATGGTATCAACGTAAACACTTCTAGTGCCAAGTCATATAAGACTAATAAATGAACTATGCCCTTGCCAACGAGCTTAAATCCAAACCAGAAGATACTTCCATCAACAACAATACTGCTAGACCTAATAGCTAGACCATCTAAGGTACCACATTCTACTTTCTTCCATAGCCCAGTCTTTAATGAATAAATTTCCCCTTGCTTGACCCATGCATTAGAAACACTAATTCTTAAAATCTTGTAATTGTTAACAATTGAACAAAAATCAAATCCCACCTTGTAATAGTTACTTGAAAACAATTAGCAACTTTGGCCACCTGTCTGACCCGCCTAATTGCTGGATTCCATAATAAGATAGGATGGGATGTGATGAATAACACAAGCATTATAGGATTACAAGTTGGGATTTGGATTTCAACCTCAATAGTTTGATGCATAAATGCATAGTTACCAATTAAAAACTTTTGTCATATGAAGTATTTCACTCAGATGAATAACTATTTTTAGGTCCTATTAGTACACATTCTTTACTTGCATGTGACAAAAATACTGTTTTTATGTTTAGACACGTTTTAATATATTAAGATTACAAAATGTGGAATTGCTTGCCCATACATTTAAATTAAAATAAATGAACATGTGACATTGATTTTCCTATTTGTCTTTTAATGCATAAACCTAGTATTTAGTATTTGAACAGTGCTAATCATCAACTGTTGAGATTTTTTGAATTTCTAAATGCATTACGTTCTATAATAATGCTTTACTTTCCAAATCAATCTACAAATAGCACTTACATATTGTTACAGATTTTGCTTATTCTACCCATCTTACATCTGGTAAATTGGATGACACTGGTCCATCAACCGCTGCAACAAGTTTGCTGAGTTCTTTTAATTGCATTGATATATATACACACACATATTTGTGGAAGACATTATTTATTAATGACATGGTGAAGCAGAAAATACCGAGGAGCGATATAGAAATATTGATTTCTACCTTAGTGTTCCATCTAACTCTTGCAGTGATATTGGCAATGATGAATATGATATTAATGAAGGTATTACCTAATTCACAAATGTAGAACTTCTCAAATAAGATGTGTAGTAATTGGTAAAAAAATGTACTATAATAACTTGATAGAGTTCTTGATTATTTGTGATAATTTCCCACAAATATATTTAGTAATATGTTCATTCATGGTAGTTGCAGTAGATTGTAGAAAAGAAAAATGTTAACAGGTTTCTCAAAGAGGAAAAGATTGAAGAAATGCAAGCTTTGAAGGTTTGGGGTTTTGGTTGCCTACCCTTTTTTCCGTTTGATTTATCTAGCTATTTATTTGATACACATCCTTTGCTACTTTTTAAATCATTTTTTCTGTTCTTGACGATTATGTTGATATAGGAAGACCTACCTTCAAGTGCCAAAAATGTGATACACTGATGTGGTTCAATGAGAAGGCTAGATCAAAGAAGTATGATAGAAATCTAGAATTCTTAATGTGCTGCTTGAAAGGAAAAGTTCAGCTCCCTCCTCTAACTACTCCTACAAATCTATTTATGAAGTTGATTTTTGACAAGAAGTTGGCATCTTCACGAAATTTCCTAGCAAACATAAGATCTTATAACATGTAACATCCTAGATATTTTTTTAAAAGAATTAATTAAATAATATAAAGTAATATTTTATTATTATAAAATAATAATATTAAAAAAAACATACACCCTAACTTTTCGACCAAAGTCATTGGAAAAGTAAGGGTGCATTGAAGAGGAAGAAGAATTTTTAGAGAAAAGACATTTATTGAAAGAAGAAAAGGAAGAAAGAGTGATTAATGAAGAAGAAAGAAAAAGATGGAAGGAATGGATGGAGGTGGAAAATAGGAAGGGGCAGTTGAAGGAATTAAATGTGGGGGGTATTATATACCCTCATCCCAGTTATTTTCTTTTCAAGCCAGAGG
Organism: Neltuma alba; assembly: GCF_004799145.2. NCBI lineage: Eukaryota > Viridiplantae > Streptophyta > Magnoliopsida > Fabales > Fabaceae > Neltuma > Neltuma alba. The sequence continues at coordinate 32,943 of NW_021632453.1, read as the reverse complement.
AAGAGAATGCGGAAGAGAAAGAGAGAGTGAGAGAAGCAGCAAGAGAAAGAATAAGAGAGTGAGTAAAGAGTTTTGCAAGTACGTGCTAGCATTTGGAGATTATTTAGGTACATAAAAAAAAACTTCTTTCTATTAAATTTTCTTTATGAATATTTCGTATATATTTAGAGCTTTATATTAGTAGTATCATTATAATGTTTAGAGAAAATTTTATGATTTGCGTATAGAGTAAGTATTCAGATTTGTCCATTTATTAACTGTGGTATTTAAAATCAAATTTACTTTGTTGAAAAATCTATCATTTGTAATATATACCATATTTCTATCGATTAAAATTAAGTTAAATAATTTATTTGGGTTGTTTGATGTATTATTGAAATTTTAACTGGTTTATATTTATTTATTGATTGTTTTGAGAATTTTAAACTAAGATTTTAGTTAGAAAATGTATTATTCAAGATATATAGAATGTTTTTATTGATTAAATTTAAGTTAAATAACTTATTTGGGTTATTTAATATATTATTGATATTTTAATCGGTTTAAAATGTAAAATAGGTTAAGACTATATTATTAGAAAAATTTTGAAACTGGAAACTTAAGTTATAAATTGAGATTTTTACAATATTAGATAAAAACAATATCTTTTTATAATTTACATGAGTTATTTGGGTAGAGGGAAAATTGTTATTTGAAGTAAGAATTTTTGGGTAGTAAATATATGTATAAATATTAATAATAATAAATTCTATGTAATTTAAGTTAATTATTGGCATGTATATTAAATTAGATCTACATTATTTGTAGATTATCCTGTACTTCGGAGTCTGTAATTTGTGCTGTTATTTCTCGAGTTGCGAGGTTAAGCTTGGAATAGAGGTAACCGTAGTTAATTTATTTTATATACATGCTTTGGATTGCAAGGTGTATATTATGTTTTTATTTTCTTAAATTAATTTGTGAAAGTATGCCTGTGAATAAAATATGTATTTGCTTATATGATAAATTTTGGTGAAGTAGGAAGTATGTTGATTTAATTATGCATGAGTTTTGTTTTATTTGAAATTATGTTTTCTTATGGTGTTGAATTTAATATACTAATATTATGTTATTTAATAAAATGAAAATATGTTATATTTTGCTTGAAATTATATCATCTTATTTTAAAAAACTATGATATTTTTAAATATGTATTGTGACTATGCATAAGGTTCATATGTGGAGGTTGAGATTTTGTTATGTAGAGGATAATTGTTCTTGAAGTCCGCATGGCATGCCTACACTATTGATCCTAGTGTTTGGCCTTCTTGTTAGACCCCTATAGTTCTTCCTTTTCTTTAGCTTGGAACTGAGAACGAACTCTTGGATAGACACCTCTTATACCATAGTCTATTCTTGAACAGTGCAGGTACAGGAGGGGGCCTGTTGCTTGATATGAGTGGAGTGACCTTTAGCCGGGTTACTCAGCATAGAAAGCCCGGGTCCTTGTCAAGAAGTCATAAGGAGGAGCAAGGTGATAGGAGGGCATATTTTATTGTGTTGTTGTATATATGTATTTTTTATATGAATTGTGTTGTGGATGGTGAGATATACTCTTTTTATGTGATTGTATCTATTAAAGTATCATTGATTACTTAAACTATATTTAAGCACTATTTCACCAACTTGCCATCCTATTTATACATATCATAAATTAATACTTGATTACTGGGACTTTACGTCTCACCCTGCTATTCATCAATACTTTTCAGAAGAGCCATCTAGTTTGGCTCGACACGAAGAGAAGCAACCAGAGGCATAGGTGAGCATAGCCTAGTAGTCCTCTTTTGGTTTAGGCATGTAATGTTATGTATATTGCCATCTTAGGGCCCACGGCTGTGTTGACATATACTTTCTTTTGTTTGGACGACTGTTTTTGATGGAATACTATTAAAATGGTTGAAGGCCATAAGACTCTGTTGTATGTGATACTCTTATGTGTATGACTTGTGGGCTGGGTTGAACACCCTATGTTTCTTGTGCCCTAAGTCTTTGTGGGATGAATGTTATGTTGGGCTTGTGGGCGGTTACTGTGCCAGTCCTTGTCCTACACGTTGTTAAACCCATGGGTGTTTTATGTATCTTGAGCTACTTGGGATGTTTTCGGAATAAGCCAAACTCTTTATAATCATGGTAGTATTTTAATGCCCTAACTCAATTTTTTTACCATGGTTATCATTTTAAAAATGGTTTTATAATTATGTATTAAGGAGAAGTCTTTTCATAACAACATGTTTTCTTTTACTTCTATAGGTGGTAAAATTGATTATTCAAAGAACTATGGTGGAGGGCTTTATTCATTTGTGTTGTCCAGGATGAACCACCATAGGATAGGAAGTCTATTGCCCCCGAAGGTTCAAAGCCTGTATTTTCATAGCTGTATATATATGATACTGATAATGAAGTACCTAATCAGATATATGCTATCAAGTACTTATACATTCCAAAAATTAGCAGCCTCATAAGTTGAAGTTATTTGTTAGTCTCATTAGTTTCTAATAAATGTTTTGATTTATTATGCAGCAAGCACATAAAAGAGTCAACCATTGATAATGAAGTTGTACTCCAGATCAAAGAAACCCTTGATGAGATCAATCCTTTTGTTAAATAATATCGAGCAGCATCCTCAATGATAAAGGATGACCAATATGCCAATGTGAAAATTTGTGTGAATAATTCAAGAAGTATAGATAGACGTAATTATAATTTACCTTTCGCTTCTGAGGTTACTGCTTTGATTATAGGTGACATTGATATGAATTTCAATAGAAGGGATGCTATTTTTCACAAATTGTCAGGCTTGCCACAACGTATTGATGAGCTAAATGCTTCTTACCTTCCATTGCAATATTCTATTATTTCCTAGAGGTGAAGATGGATATTGAGACATTATTGAGCATCGAGAAGAGACCCTTCTTAGTAGGAAGAAAGAAAAAAGGCTTAGTATTGGATAGTATTTTGTATATAGACTGATGATGAGAAACAATGAGAAATCTACTATACTTCATGTGGAGAAAATTACTTCAACAATTCATAGTTGATGAATACACCATGATCGAATCTCAGAGGTTGTTATAGGTTAGAACCCATAAAAAAGAACTTAGGGCAGATCTGTATCAGGGATTGACAGATACATTGTTGACTGGAGAAAGAAATGCATCATCTACAGGGAAGTGAATAACCTGCCCTCTTTATTCACTGGAGGGCACAATATATGGTTGGTAACTATAAGGATGCAATGGGTATTTGTAGATGAGTTGGTTATCCAAGCATTTTTATTACATTTACATGTAATCCAGCCAAGCCAAAAGTCACACGACTACTAGGAAATAAATCATTAACCATTACTGATAGGCCAAAAATATTATGCAAAGTTTTCCATATGAAACTAAAAGCATTGATGGACACCATTAAGAAGAAGAAGATATTTGGTACTGTCATTGTAGGTATCTATATTTACCAATTGTGCTTCTTGCCATTTGCATGTTAAATTGGTATTATGAGTTATACTTACTGATTTATCTTACAGATGTTTATACGATTGAATTTTAAAAAAAGAGGACTACTACATACGCATATTTTGTTGTTCCTAGCTCAACATGATGAGATAAAATACCCGAAAGATATAGATAGGGTTATCTTAATAGAAATACTCGATGTCCATGAAAACCCACAATCAGATGACTTAGTTAAGACATTCATGATTCATGGCCCGTGTGAACGTTCAAATTCTATATCTGCTTGCTTGAAAAACAACAAGTGTAGTAAGTATTTTTCTAAGAAATTTATGGAGCAAACTACTATTGATGATGATGGATACCTTACTTATAGGAGGAGAGACGATGGCAGGACAATAGAAGTGAAAGGCATTCCTCTTGACAATCAGTTTGTTGTGCTGTATAATCCTACTTTGTTATCTCAATTCCAAGCTCATATTAATGTTGAGAAGTGTAACTAGTCATTTGTAATCAAATACTTATTCAAGTATATTACTAAGGGTAGGGACAGGGTTGTTGCTGCTATATATAAGAACACTGAGGATGGATCTTCTGTACGTACTATTGATGAAATGCAACAATATTACAACTTCAGGTATATCTCAGCTTGTGAAGCATTTTGGCGCATATTTGCATTTGATATTCATCATAGGTATCCTCCTATTGAGAGGTTGAGCTTCTACTTACCTAATTAGTAATATGTTATTTATTCTAATGTAATAATGTTCCTGAATTGCTCGACAAACCACGTGTATGGGAGCATGTGAGTCGATGTTTCTTGCTTAGATGAAGATGAACTATGACAATGATTTGGACAAAAAACTAACTTATTCAGAGTTACCTCAATACTTTGTCTGCCAAAGGAGCAAACGGGCATGGAAACTTAGAGAGAAGGGCTTTGTAATTGGTAGAATTACTTATGTCCCTCCTTCATATGGTGAACTTTACTACCTACAGATTCTTTTAACCAAGGTTAAAGATTCGTCATCTTTTGAAGCAATTAGAAAAATTGACGGTATTATTTACCCAACTTTTAGAGATGCATGCTTTGCACTTGGATTGCTTGATGATGATACTGAATACATAAATGCCATCAAGGAGACATCAGTATGTGCATCTGGAAGATTGCTACGAAAGATGTTTGTGAGCATGCTTTTTTGTTCATCTTTAAGTTGGCCTGACTTTGTTTGGAAGCAAACTTCAAAAATGTTATCAGATGATCTACTATATATACCAAATAGAGATCCTCTATTATCGAGTAAGATTAAGATTTATTTTTTTCTTTTTCATGTAAGTTTTCAATTCATATATTAACTTCTTTTTTCCAAGAATACATATATATCTAATGATAAGAAGGAAGACATGGCTTTAAAGGAGATTGATTCATTATTGCAAGAAAATGGGAAGAGTCTTCATGATTTTTCCATGCTACCAACACCACCATCGAGCATATCTCTTGATACGAGGAATCACCTGATACTCCAAGAGCGTAGTTATGATCAAGAATCATTGCTGGAAGAATCTTATGCATTGACAAACTCATTGAATTAAGAACAAAAACATATCTTTGACACAGTCATATTTTTATTGGGTTTTGTTTCTGGATCATTCTTTTTTGTGTATGGATATGGAGGTAGAGGGAAGACATTACTATAGAATGCTATAACATCTACACTTCGAGCCAAAGGTGATATTGTCATTGCTATTGCATCCAGTGGAATTGTTGCTACATTATTACCTTTTGGTAGGACAACCCATTCTAGGTTTGCTATTCCTATCCAAATAAATGAAGATTCCATTTGTAATATCACTCAAAATTCTACCTTAGCTAATTTGATCATCCATACTAAGCTAATTATATGGGATGAAGTTCCCATGATTCGGTGTTTTGGCATTGAAGCCTTTAATTGTACACTAAGGGATCTTATGCATGCTAATTTCCCTTTCGGTGGCAAGTGCATTTTGATAGGTGGTGACTTTCATCAGATACTTCTTGTCATACCAAAAAGGACTTGAGCTGGTATTGTCAATGCGTGTATTACTTTATCATATCTTTGGATTATCAAACCATCTTTTAGTTAACCAAAAACATGTGCTTATCATCTGTTTCTTCTATTAAGGAACAGAAATATTTAGAGAAACTCTCTAAGTGGCTTTTAGATGTAGGTGATGGTAATCTTGGTATGCCTTATGATGGCACAGTTGAAATTGAAATCCCTTAAGTTGTTGATAACTAATTATGATGATCCTCTAAATGCTATTGTTTCAGCAACTTACCCTAATCTTTTACAAAATTTTTCAAATTCTAAATACTTCAATGATAGGGCTATACTTGCACCAACAATTGAGATTGTTGATGAGGTTAATGAATTTATGTGTTCTTTGTTGCCTGGAGAAGAGGTTGAGTATCTAAGTTGTGATTCTTTTTGCAAGTAATCTAATGATAATGATTGCTTTGAAGATTTGTACACTACTGATTTCCTGAATACCATTAATAGCTCTGGTATGCCAATGCATAAGTTATGTTTGAAAGTAGGTTTACCATTCATGTTACTTAGGAACATTGACCAAGCTTCAGGATTACGCAATGGTACAAGGTTGCATGTTACACATCTTGGCAAGTCCGTTATTGAAGTGATAATTGTGAATGGATCTAAACCCAACCAAAAAGTGCTTATCCACTGTATGGACATGAATCCTTCTGAAAGTCGGTTGCCATTTCGAATGAGGAGGAGACAATTCCCAATCATATTATCATTTACAATGATGATAAATAAAAGTCAGGGACAATCTTTATGATATGTGGGTTTGTATTTGCCAAAGCCAGTATTCTCGCATGGTCAGTTATATGTTGCAATGTCAAGAGTGAGAAGCATGAGAGGTTTGAAAATACTAATACAAAATGATGGGTACAATGTGAGCAACGTAACTACCAACATTGTCTATAGGGAGATTTTTCAAAATGTTGATGCTTCTTTTTGTTATTCTTCTTTAATTTGTTGTACGCATCTTCGTTTCATTATTATCATGCAAGGTTCTATAAGTTTGCATAAGAAGTGCACTTTTTTTGGCCATATATGTTGATGAATTTCTTCGAATGTGTGTTTACTTAGTTGTATGATTTCCTACATTCGTGATTGAACAGTATCGTAGTTTGTATGATTTTCTACATTCGTGATTTAATAGCATTGCTCCTATACGTCGTGCGGGGTTCCATGCTAGTTTTATCGAATAGTAATTCTAGCTAATACACATAATTAATGAGGATATTCTAGGAAATTCAACTTAATTTGTTATAAATAATTTAACAAATTTTTTTTAATCTATTTAAATTACTCAAGTAGTTGTTATATTAAAAACTAAAGGCAGTATATTAAACTTGTAAAACGTTCATATATTTTGGGTCTTTCACGTGTTTGCATGGTTGCTTGGAAGTTGCAACATATGTATGCTTGGATATTAGAACCATGCTACAAAACTTCAAACTTTATTTTATAACTAATGCGTGGGAGATGTTTTTTAAAAAAAAATATAGATAAAAAAGATTAGAAAAATCGTATACTTAAATATGTTTATTTATAAACTAATTATTATTTTTATCATATTGTTGTTGTTGTTTCCTTAAAAATAAGTTTTATTAACGTTTATTTTCTATTACATAACAAGGATGTTACAAAATCATCACTTTAACAAAATAAATGTGGAATGAAATCAATAACTTTTTAATGAACTAAGTGTTTGTTTTTATAAGGATTAACTCTATCCTTACAAAATTAATATTTGTTTTAAGAAAAAGCTTGTTATGAGAAGTAATTGTTATATATAATTGTTCACTTTGCTTTATGATCTTGTTCGACTAAGAAACTAAGCTTCATGACCTAACTAGAAAAAAGAGGTTTCCAAATAGAAGTAGCGTAAGTGCTATATATGTAGAATTAATATTCACATTAAATTTTTGTGCTTTTCCCCCTTTTCTCCCCTGTTATTTTTGTTAATATTTTTTTAGTTTGAAAAAAATAAGGGGGCTCCTTTTATATGAAACCTCAAGAAGTTGCTCTCTCACCCTAGATACCTTCAGCTATTAATATCAAATAGAAATAAGACAATAAATGTAGGACACCATAAGATGATCGCATGAGAAGCTAATTTAACTCAACTTTAACATTTTCCCCATATTTGAAGATTTATAATCCGACACTGACCGTGATGTTTTTATTTATTATATATATAATAAGAGTAAAAAAGGATAACTATTCTAATTTTTTTTGGGGAGAAAAAATTTTCATTTACAATAAAGGAAATATGAATAAGTTAGAAACGTCAAAAGATGTTCATAATGTTAACAACCCAATACTATCTCATCTCTTCTTTTTGCGGATGATCTCATCTTTTTTGGAAAGGCTATTGAGATGAAATGGAGGAAATAAAATATGGTCAATATCCATACAAAAATTATTAATGACCTAAAAGAGTAGTCATACCATTACCTCTTTTTAAAAAAATTCTCTCACAAAAAAAAATCATGTTGGCAGCCACCTCGCTAGCAACCGGCACTAGAGCTCTGGTGCCAATAAGGGGATGTTGGTGGTGGCCAACTATCAGTAGGCTTCTGGTGGGGGGTTGAATTTTTTTCTAATAGTTTTATTAAAGGATAGTTTTGTTATTTTACCTTAATTTCAAAATGACAATTTAGATTTTTCTCTCATTTTAACATTATAAAGAGTCAGCTTCCCATATTAAAATGTCATATATTCAAACAATCACACTTCTTTTTCTATCATTTTCTTTAGTTACAAAATCATTTTCCCACAAAATTCTTTTATATCAATTTTTTCAAAATTTATTCCCAAAAACTAACCAACTAATGATAAGATTTGTATCACAATTTGTGGCAACAACTTTTAATATTACTTTTTGTTTTCAAAATTCCATATTTTCTAGGATAAATTATGTTTGTCATTTTCTGTATCGTTTCAATTTTATACATTAGCAAGAAATAAGTTTGGTAAAATAAAACATTGAAAAAAAATAAAATAAACAGATACATAACACAAAACCATGAAAGTAATATAGATTAACACTAAATATCATACACAACAAGCACCAATAACTGGTGCATCCCGGATCTCATAGGGACTATGGAAACAATCACAAAGCTCACAAGATAATAACATGTATGTATAACTAGCAAGTCCATGAACGGTATATACAAACCGTCATTATTCTCATCATAAACATATCATACAAAGCATACATAAAATACTGATCAGTTCATTGGAGGCTTATGGGGAGGCTTATGAGGTAATTCAGGCTTGTTTCTAGGAATCGAACGCATTCCACGCTTTGGTTTGGGTTCAGGAAAAGGTTTATTTTTAGGAAATGGCTTTTCTGATAAACGGTGTCCTTGATGATCATGGTCATGAGGAGGATTGTTTTTGGGAGATGGCTTCTCACCCATTGGTTTGGGTTCAGGGAATGGCTTCTGCTCTGATAAACGGTGTCCAGGATGATCATGGTCATAAGGAGGATTGGTTTTTGGAGGTGGCTTCTCACCTTTTGGTTTGGGTTCAGGAAATGGCTTTTGCTCTGATAAACGGTGTTCAGGATGATCATGGTCATGAGGAGGATTGGTTTTTGGAGGTGGCTTCTCACCATTTGGTTTGGGTTTAGGGAATGGCTTCTCTTCTGATAAACGATGTCCAGGATGATTGTGGTCATGAGGAGGATTGGTTTTTGGAGGTGGTTTCTCACCTTTTGGTTTTGGTTGAGGGAATGGCTTCTCCTCTGATAAACGGTGTCCAGGATGATTGTGGTCATAAGGAGGATTGGTTTTTGGAGGTGGCTTCTCGCCCTTTGGTTTGGGTTCAGGGAAAGGCTTATTTCCAGGTAATGGCTTCTCCTCAGATAAACGATGTCCTGGAAAAGCCTTTCTTTGTGGAGGTTTCTCAATAGGCTTTGGTGTTTTGTGATCAGGAAAAGGCTCATGATTGAAATCTGCTCTCATTGGACTGATCAGAAAGACCAGTCCTAGGAAGAACACAAGTAGACTAGTACTAGAAGCCATATGTTTTTTGCAGATTGCTCTCTCGGTTGGGATGGTGCAAGAACAAGGAAATGCATATGGCCTTTTATAGCAGAAGATCAAAGGCTTGCTACGTCACTAATCATGTCACTGCACGCTTGCTTGTCAATGGTTTCATACTCCAGGAGTGCTTATGATTCTATGAAGTTGAAAAGTTTGAAATATTGTGCGTGTACATTTGTGTCCTTTTGTGATCCAAGTGCTCAATTCTAGTTGAATTTCGTGACTTAAATTAGTTGATGGTTTTAGTCTTCTGGGCCCACCAAATTCCACATGCTCGACCGCCTCTTGTTCACTGAAATCTAGCGTCAATTTCTTGCCTTTCTTAACTATGGGAGTCTTTCTTCCAAATAGAAGAAAATGAATTCGAGAAGGTCCTAACCGGTTCAGTTTTTAATTGAGTGCAAAAAGACTCAAATTTCAACTTCCTCCTCATCATGTGAACGATGAAGAAATCAACGGTTTTACATGAAAATTTTAAGAGAAAATTGCACTATGGTCCCACACAAGAGAAATAAATACAAAAAGTCCATTCAAATCATTAAATTAACTTGAATCCTAAGGTATCTCATTGTAAGAGATTCCACTTGTTCAATTACTAAGTTATCCTCATTTTCTTTTTCATGTATGTATTGACAACTAAAATGGTAGTTATTAACAACTAAAGATGCAATAATTAACAACTATCGTAGTAAGTATTAATAACACATTTTTTTAATGGACTCGGCATAAGCATATTTAACTTGAAATCCTTATAATACGTTAAGAAAATGTGTCGTTAATATATGCCACAATAGTTGTTAGTTGTTGTATTGTCAATGCATACTACTAGTGTTGAAAAAATGTATTGTTAATACCTGCTGTGATAGTTATCAATTGTTTCATATTAAGTTGTTAATAATTATGCTTTCAATTGTCACTGCATATTACTAAACAAACTTGATAGTTTTTAGGGGGGAGATAAGGGCAGTTTAGTAATTGAAAGTAGAATCTCTCACTATGAAGTCTCTTGAAACTCATTAATTTGATGATTTCAAGGATTTTATTTATTTATTTCTCTTGGATGGGTTCTCAATGTAATTCTCCCAAACTTTAGTCAGTGATAGATAATAGTAACCCATTTCATTTGGCATATTCTTACCCAAATAAAAATAATACTCCTCCGGTCCTAATTATAAGACCCAATTGACTTATTTGAGAAGATTAAGGAAGTAAGTTAAGTTGGTTATTTATAATAAATAAGTGTTGTCATTCCTAAAATATTCTTGCTAATTAAGTATATTGGCTAAAACTATCATTATTAGAAGGATTATCTTGGAAAAAAATGCATAAATATAAGAGACAAAATGGATTGGGTCTTATAATTAGGACCAAATAAAAAGTTAAATTAGGTCTTATAATAAGGACCGGAGGAGTATTAAATTGAAGGAACTCGATATATACGCTCAAAAATGAGGCTATATTGAAGCTTTTAACGTGGAATGTAAAGAGTAAAAGTCCAAATTCTTCTCTACCGTATGAACGGTAACTAAAAGCCCATGACTTTATGAGAAAACTGTCACCTAACTCGAAGAAAAAATATGGTCGAGGTTCAAAAAAATTGATATCTCTTAAACAAGACCCTTGGTTTAAATTTTGTGAGAGTGTGTTTAGATTAACACTAGTAAAAGTAACTGTTCTTTCAATTTACTTTTATAAACTGAAATTGATGTAAAAGTCAGTAAATATATGTGATTTATATTTTGATAGATTTTATATTTGACAAAAATTGAACATGTTTAGATGATATATTACAAAGCTAGTTTCAAAAGGGTTTAAATATTAAAAAAAAAAGTCAGATGCAAAAAATCAGAAATTAGAAAAAAAAAAATTCGACTTTTAAAGTGATCTTTGAACAAAAATTCAGTACTCTTTAAAATTATGCTAAACATCACTTTTTATCTAATTAGTTTTTTGGTTCAAATTGACCTCATTTGTAAACTCTACAAATGATATTTTATAATTAGGACCAGAGTTAGTGTATATTTATATGCTTTCTATTAGTCTTCAATAATATTTAAATATAAATTAGTTGTTAATTGTTACCAAATAATTATCAAGTAGTGATAAAAAAAATCATTTCAAATTGAAAATTTCTAAAATTGCAAACAGATTTTCACTTCAAAAGCATTAAATAATTGCATAATTTTGAATATAAAACATTTTTCAATCTAACGTATGCCTAGCAAATTGGGTGGGTTTTTGTTTCTCCATTTCCCACATAGGGATGCAGACTTATACATGTTTCACGCGCTTGCAATGATAAAGGCCAATTATCCGTCCAAAACTGGGTTACTTCTAAGCTGTGGCCAACGTTGCTGAACTGGCGGAGGTTCGGGTTTTGGTTCATCATATTATAAAGAAATAATTATTTTTCTTAAACTTAACTTCAATTGGTAAGTTGATTAAGGGGTATTTGAATAGAAACTAAATCATGATTTCAAAAGTACTTTTACAGTTTACAAAATAAATATGTGGAAGAGTTTGTCTCATTTTACAGAAAAGTACTTCTTAAAAGTACTTTTAAAAGTTGCCAAACACCCCCTTAAATCAGTGTATTGGAAATCTAGTTTTCTAATCTGTCTAATCAAGAATTGAGTAGATGGACTAAAAAAATATTGAATTATATGTATTGAGCTTGAAAAGAGTTAAAAATAATTATGTTAAATCTGTGTCTTGATACTATCAAAAAAAAATCTGTGTCTTGATAATTCTGTTTCGTTAGATTATGTGTGCTTTTTCTATGAATAAAGATTAATTTATTGAAGACTAGTTCACCAATATGCTAATCTAATTGGGCCACGGCCTGACAACTGAAGTCTAGGGAGATGGATTAATCTCTCATAATATGATAAACTAATATTTGAATTCCTGTTAAAAGAGATACTCACATTTAGTACCTAATAATATTTTGATCATAATTATCTCTAATAAAAAAATACATGTGTTTACAAAAAAAATTAATAAATATAAAATATAAAATATATGAAAATTTTATATCTAGAATCAAAATCAATTTTTTAAGTTCTTATACGTACCATGGGAAGGGGATAGATATTATACCTATTTTTTTGAAGCATTAGTGTACGGACACATCTCAATCCCCTATCCATATGCTCATGAAACACCTTTTGTTAGGCCACGACGCACTAATAATTCGACGGCATAATTGTTCAGTTTTATTATTGCAAGTCGGTGTACATGATTAAATTCTTTTTACAACGAAAAAGTACTAAGAAAATTCCTACATAAAAACTCAAAAGAAATTATTTATTAAATTTTTATCCGGAGAGAATAAGTCATCGGTGATCTTTTCAGCACTTCAGTTCGATTTTTTGGGAATAATTAGATTTTAACTTAATAAATTAGAAGTTTATATGTCTTTTGTGCATACTTGTTTTTGCTAAAACTTATTTTCTGACATTCTCTTTATATTTAATATTTTAAGGGTTAAAGTACAAATTTACTCAAAAAAAAATTTATTCAGGAGAGCTGATTACCTGGAAGTTTAAAATTATAGAAATATTACCTCCTACAGTTAAAATAATAATAATAATGTGGATTGTTGACATTTTTAATAATAAAGATAATATTATTATGATTTTAAATTGGGAAAATCCCAAAAAGGTTACTACTGAATTTCAAAATGCCAAATCAGGAATTACTACAAAAATGGGTTATCATTTGCTTTTTGAATGTAGTCATTTTTTTTATGAGTGTAGTAACGAGTACTGATTTGAAATTTTGAAATTTAGCTATCACTTTTTGGGATTTTCCCTTTTAAATTCTTATGTTAAATTTGCAGCAAAATTTTTTTTCAAGTGCCGAATACTGAAAACTTTTAAGATTAATTTACACTTTAACCCATATTTCTATTATCAAGAAAGATAAATTATTACTTCCTTCTTTCAGCATTATATGGTATTAATAAGTTGAACTGATCAAGACTGAATTCACTATTAACTTCTCGTCTAATTGCCAATCCAATCTAGCTCGGGTTGTTCTTATCCCAAAAACACTTCTAAAAGAAAATTTAAAAATACAACAAGTTGATTTTATTTATTAAAACAAATATAATTATTTCCATATAAAATATATTATTTGTAGATTGTTATGGGCATTTAATTTATGCATGTAATTTGGGTTATTATTTGTAATTTTTAGGGTATTTGATTCCAATTTTCATTTTTTGAATGAGTTAATAAATTGATTATCCATCATACATACATGCGTGTGTAACTTTAAGTGGTTAGGACTTGTGAGTTGTAACGTTTGAAAGAATTTGAAGAAGAAATAGGGATTGAAATGGCTCGTAAAAAAAAAAGATTTAAATGAAAAGAAATTTTTTATTATACAATCAAGCTCAAGCTATTGGATTTTATAAGAAATTTTCTAAAATTTTTATGATTACGAGTATTACCTCCAACCCTAAATATTAGTTCCGCTTCTTAGTATAAAACCCAATTGATTAATTTAAGACTTAAATAAATTATTATAAAGTATTATATTTATTGTTTTTTCCAAACTAATTTGCTCAGCTTATAAATTGGTGTAATCTAATGATATATATAAATATCTTGAAGAGATCATATAACATATATTATAATTAAATAATCTTTTTAAGATTTTTAATTTTCTCAATTTAGTTAACTTGATTTTATATTAAAAATCAGAGACAGCATAAGATCTGATACTAGTTGAAAATTTCTTTCTTTCTTTTTTTTGACTAGGTACATGTATCCTTCCGTTGAAGATAATCATATTCAAGATATTGTTGTAAGAAGTTAGCGTACTCTGCTACATTTAATCCTTATTGGTTGAAATTTTCTTTTTTCAATAATGTACTTTATGCCGTTTATATTGAAGAAAACAAAACAAGCCCAATCCAAGTCAAACATCCCTCATCAGCATCCCTCAACAGACAGCGCTAATTAAGGACACAACAACAAGTCTTCATGTTATGAGAGAGTTTCGTTAAATAATCCACGGAAAAAATATCTTCCCTAAGAGTATGAGAAAACAAGATCAACGGCATAAATAAATTATAAAAAGTATCTTTTCATTTTTTTTTATTAGTAAGGGCATAAATAAGACAATATTCACCTATCTTTATATAATTAACTTTACTTCATCTAGTGATTTCTTCATTTATGTTGGCCAAAAAAAAAAAGTGACGAGGATAATAATTGTCAAAATTTCTAGAGAACAATTAAAAAAGAATAAATATATAGAAATGGTGTGATCAATAGGGAAAAAATACTACCTCCGGTCTTAAATATAAAAGCTAGCGAATTAATTCGAAGAGATTAAGAAAATAAGTGAAGTTAGTTATTTGTAATAAATAGGTATTGTATTTCCTTACTATTATTATAAGGACTACTTTGAAAATATATCCTTACTAATTAAATATATTGGTTAGAGCTACTATTATTACAAGGACCACTTTGAGGAAAAAAAACATAAATATGAAAGACAAAATAGATTAAAATTTTATATTTAAGACTAAAATAAAAATCAATCGAGGTTTTATATTAAAGACGGGAGGTAATATATACTTGAAGAGAGGAAAATCTAAAGAAAGGGAAGAGAAAAAGTTGTGATTTTATATTCCAACACTCAACCTAAATACGGTGAAGTTTATTCGTTCTAGAAGTTTAGAAATTGTAATATCTTACCTATTATCTGGTCTTACGTGTTTCCTTTACAGTACTACGTAGTACGTAGGAGGATATGTGTCAGACGGTTGAAGATGTGAAATATACCGTGATTCCTTTTTGTCAACCCCACTAAATATCACCAATAATTTATTTTTAATACTCTCTCCACGTACAAATATTGCAACTTTACACCTAATTTTTAAATATTATAAAAATTAATATATTAATTTTTTTAAATATATCCTTCTTAATTATTTGCAATGAAAATATCATTCATTTCATTGAAATAGCCCCGTAGTATTTGTGCAATCAATAAAAATAATTTCAAAAAATTATAAATCTGATTATCAACAAAACTAATTAAAAGCATTAAAATTGTTTTCTCTCATTACTTATACTAAATCTTAATATCATATTAATTTATATTTTCTCACTACCCTCACTAAATATGAACATTTATTAAAAAATATATTTAATACTCATTAAAAAAGGTCTTATAAAAAGAATAAAAAATTTCTTTTAAAAAGGCTTCTATCATCAGTCCAAGAGGGAGCATTATACATTCTTCTAGAGAATTTGTCATCCAAAGCCATCCTTATCTTTCAGGCCGAAAAAACGCAACCTTATCTTTGACACTATGCCCCTCTCGCATGTCAGCTGATTGACCAGAACTAACCTCTAGGACTAGGTCCAATGATAAAATCTAGAAATATATAAAGTAGAATGTTGGGATAATTTTTTAAGATTAGCACCATCTTTCCTTAATATGCATGAATTTAAAATATCCTATATTTAGGACCGAAGCAAATACATTGTAAGCATCCGACTAATCTGAGCTCTCTGGCAAGAAAAACAAAACCTAATCTCAGCCCTTCTTCTTTTTGCAGCTTTGGCTCAAAATTGACATTCAACCAATGTGCGTCTCTTCTCATGAGAGACCTTTTCTACCATTTTTGCTAACAACTTCGCTTCTTCATATTTGTATATTGGGTTGAAAATTGGTCATTCAACCAACATGCTTCTCTTTTCAGAAGAGACTCTTTCAACCATTTTGCCAACAGATTTGCTTTTTTGGCTGTTGTTGCCACTGCTACAACTACTATCTCTCCTAGTGACAAACCGCTGCATGATCCGTATAGGAATTCCACCCAAATCGAAGTCTTCCTTCAAGGATTTTGTTAAGAATCTTATGTCTGTATCGGAAAGCTCAGTCTTTCCACGCAGGAATGCAACAAACGTCGGCGGCCGTGCCTTGACCTGCGTGAAATACTTGACCTTCGGCTGAGCTGCTTGATCTTTCCAAGAATGCCGGCTCATAACCTAATAAAACCAATATAAGATATTAAATGTTGATAAACAAAAGCAATGGACAGGTTTATTAACAATGTCACATGAAAATACATCATTTAATTGTTAGGATGGAAAGCAGATGAAACGAAAGGCAAAATCCCATTTTTGTTATCTTGTTAACAGGGAGATGACAAAGTAATCTAACATATTTATGTGTATTTCCTTCCTTTTCCTTGATAAAACGAGATAAGAGATGAAAAATGTCTATTTTTTCACTGTACCATGCCAAACAAAATGGTAACTAACTCGTCCACACTCTCTCTATCCTTTCTTCTCCTTTCTCTTCCGCTCTTTTTCTTTCGTTCCAATGATATTAAACAATGCATTAGTGATAGATTATAATTACAAAAAGATTAAACTTAGGGACCTATGAATAATTTCATATAATTCCTAATATTTACCTTAAGCAACCAACGATTCAGGCGTGCTGTAGGTAACCTGGAACACCATTTTTCGTATGTATCAATAACCTGCCGCAAGACGGCTGTCCGGCCTCTCCCCTCCACAGCTGAAGTGAATATAACTGGGATTCCTGTTATCTGCAGACAATAGCCAAAAGTCACCACAAAACCATAATAAAACTGAATGGTAAGGTAAAATAATACTCATCCCCCACATGAGGAGATACCAAAATGGTTACATAGTCTAACTTCATTATATGAAAGCAACAAAAACAAAACGGCAGTTATACTTAAGCACTAAACCCTAGATACACCATCTAAGCTTGCAGATCATAATTCACCATCTAAACATAATTGCATTGTACTAACAGATTTTTGTACGCGCAAGGCTTCCACAGTCAGCACTAACACATCCCCAATGTCATTTTTCAGCAATTCTGACCCAACGTTATATACTTTACAAACAGTTCGTGCCTGAGAGAGTTGGGAATGACAAGGGTGAGGATAAACATTTTTCTGCATTCTCTTTGAAGCCAGTTAGAAAGAGAGTCTTTCACTATTAATTTGTTCCCTCCGATTGAAAACACCTAGATTCACAAGTAAGAATTTTTCCTTGTTTGAGTCAATTATGTTCAATCTGCCAAATGGTCAGAGTCTCAGAAGAAAATTAGGAAATGACATAAGAGATTGTGTGGTTGATTTGAGCGATGGAAAGAGACTGTTGGACGGATTTTCTTTCTTTCTTTCTGGACATGAGATTTCTCTTCTTTTTGAACCATGAGGTTTAAACAGCATATCCAAATATATGATTTTGGCAACTATGAAAAAAATTGATAATACTTCAAGGCAATGTGATGATATTGTAACAAATAAAGGAAGTTAGTTAAGGGTTAGTTGGGTTAACAATGAGAGATGACCATTGGGAGCTAATGGCTATAAATAGATGGCTTAGGGACTGATTGTAATCAGGCTTTTGGTAAATGGAAATGTGATCACCCTGTTTCTCCTGTCTCCGTCTTATATCTCTTTCTCTGTATCTTGCTGTCTCTCTTCTCTAGCTTCCTCTCTTTCCCTCTCTCTTATGTCAGAATTACAAACAGCCAAAACAATGGATCTTAAATATATCAAACATTTGGTTTATTAGAAACAAACCTGAGGTATAATTGTCTGAATTTCTTGAGGAACAGCTTCCATAACCTTCTTGTATAATGAAGATTTTTGCTTCCCTCTAAGAAGATCCATCTTGTTCACAATCACAACCAGACCACGTCCCTCTTCTACTGCTCGTCTAGCAATAACTACCTCAGCGTGTTTCATACTTCGTCTGGCATTTGCAATCTAGCCAATAAAATTTGCAGGATAAGTTTATTAATAAAGGATGTGATAAGCATATAGAAAGGGAGACACATATTAGATCATGAAATTCTACAGTGAGGATATGAAAATCCCATTGGTCATTCACCTAGCAAAAGTCAACCACTAGCCTATATACGGTTATTCCTAATTCATACATCACCCACATTACAATGTTCACCAAATGGGTGAAACAGTAAGAAAGATACTGAATAACATGCATGTTTTTCAGAAAAAGCATAACTGAAAAGATAACACAAAGCACAATTAGCAAAATTTGAGTATCAAATGAGGTAGAACCTTTCAAGCAATAAATGAGTTTACGGAAACAATAAAATTTCATCGATAAACAATAGACCTCATGAGAGTGCAACTTTGCATGCCAATTGTAGTCTGGTAACATTACAGTTGAATTGCACAAACCTAAACCCACAGTATACTTGGCATACCTCTTCAGCATCAAGTACCAAAGCAATTATATGAGCCCTGAGCAGATTCTTTCTTGATTGCATGATGCTCAAGGAAGATGGCCCTTTATCTTGTTTTGTCCTCTGCAGCCACCCAGCGGTATCCACCTGAATGACCAGAAATTAAATGTAAATATTATTGTACCATGTTTTGAAGATTATAAAATTATCTAATGCCACGAGAACATATAAAAAGTATAAAGAAAGTAATCTGTCCTATAACTAGAGTCAAGGTTCATACTTCGCAGAAATATTTCCACCTCCTCCAATTATACCACAACTCTAGAGCCAACACAACAGGGAAATTAATGCGTACATACAAGATAAATATTTCTGCCTTGAAATTCAAATTGGGTTCTGATTGAATCTCTTGTCAGACCAGCTTCAGGACCCACAAGAACACGGTCTTCTTGTAACAATGTATTTAGTAAGGTTGATTTCCCCACATTGGGCCGTCCCACAATTGCTAACTGCAATGGAATTTTACTTTCATCAACCTCAGTGGAACAGCTGTCTTCACCGTGGCTATCATCCTGCGTTCCTTCATCCACAATTATTCAAAATTGAATGAATTCAAGGCAGAAAGATGGCAAAGCAACAATTAAACTTAATGAGATCAAATTTGCATATTCATCATCTCATAAAAAAATGATTAATACATTATTGGCCAAACAACCCGCTCCAATGAAAAGAAAAGACACATACATCACATAGTGATCAAAGTTTAAAACCTATACAATTAACAGGTATAATAAGTGCGTAGTAATCACATTTTCATCATCAGATGGGAAAATCTACTCTAAAACTGGGGTTATCTTACCATTTAAGACTTGAAGCATATAATCCTCCAGAACAGGCCTAAGAGACTGATACAACTCTGGCAAACCCAACCCAGTCTCTGCAGATATGGCAATAGGTTCCCCAAATCCTAAACGGAACATTTCAGAAGCAGCTGCCATAAGAGAACCACTAGCATCAAAGAGTGATTCACATTTATTCATCACTACAATAGGTTTGATTTGAGGTGCATGTTTGCGCAGCCATTTTCCAACCTCCAAATCAAGAGGATGAAGTCCAAATCTGGTCAGAAAAGTCAATAATAAATGGAAAAAATATTCAAGCAAAATCAGAATTAGCACTTTGCATTAAAGAGTTGCAATTCAAAATTGTAAGGATTGGTGACAAGACGTCAGTTACATTTAAAATATGAAATACAGAAGTGTTTTTTTCCTCTGGTTTTCAAATATATTTAAGTTTTAATGTTCATAGCACATTGTCGCCTAAGCTCCCATAAGTATAATGCAGATCATCAAGCCAGACAGCAATCAGACAACTTAATTCATGCAAAAAGGCTTATATATATGCAATTCATGTTTAAAACTAACCTTCCATCTGTCAGAAAGATTGCAAACTGAGACCTAGATAATACACTAGCAGTCATTCCTGCTGTTCTGTGAAGGATTGACCCCGAAGTCGCTTCTGCTTCTAATCCAGCCGAATCTAACACTTTAAACCGTAAATCACCCAACTTGGCAACCCCTTCTCGTATGTCCCGAGTAACATGATCATCAGGTGTGTTATATACCAGAGCCTCCCTCCTCCGGATCAAACTAAAAGTTATCATCCACACAAAAATGTGATCAGAGTTCAACGTTGTGTATCTTGCCTTAATTGACAGAAAACTAAGGATCTACCAAAAAAAGTACTCACCGGTTAAACAATGCTGACTTCCCTACATTAGGGCGACCGATGATCATAACAACAGGGAGCTTAGCAATTTCGATTTTAGTGAAATCCACCGGTTTTTCATATGTTTTCTTGGTCACTAAAACATCACCAGAATCATCACAAGACTTCTCAAAACAGCCTATCGTGGTACAACCATCATCTAAGTCAGCAGAAGACTTCACCGAATGGTTTTCAGTTTCAGTAGCGTGCAAATCAGATTCAATCAGTTTCTCCCCAGCAAGGGTACAAAATCCCCTGTCATGCAGAACCGAACAAGAAGTACTAATAGTTGAAATAATCAAGCCACCATTGCAATCCAAATAGTTTGCTGCTGAGCCGTGTATGAGCAAACGATTAAAAGGTTTTTCTGCAAAGCAACAAGCTGTCAATCATCAAATAAGTTTAACCCATCTCCTCCCAAAAACAACATGATCTTTAATTACTCTTGGAAATTGCGGTCTCATAACAGAACAGGAAGCATACACCAGGAAAAAAAAAACGGAGGGGCGTGGGGAAGAAGGATTCATCACATACCGAAGATAATTTTGGCACCGAAGGAGTGCCTGTCTCTGATAGAATCAGATATTAAGTTACTCAAGTTCCTCTGTAAAGAAGCACGTCTACATAGTAGACCAAGACCATTAAGCCTCCGGACCAAAATGGCTCCCAACAATAAATGAGACATCCCGAGTATCAGCTTTTACATCGACGGATGATCAACCCAAGAAGTGCTTCTCTACAAATCGCATGGTGATATTACTATGCCACATATGCAATAAAGCAATGGCCCCAAAACGATGTAAGATTGAATTTTTACTTCGAATCTCAACTTTTTACTTCCACTGTTAGGCTCTTTTACAGTTGTTCCACTAGCTCCACCACAAGCCTTTAAAGGTGGAAGCTATCACCCTGAAATGTTGAACTTGACTTAATCATACAACTATTCTATTAAACCCGCGAGGGAGGTGGCTGGTTAGGAACCTGCAAAGCCCCAGGTTATATGCTTAATTGCCTTCCTTGGCCCTACACGAACCAGGAAAAGATGAACTACAGAGGAATATCACACGCCTTTAGTTGCTCCTGCGTCTTTTCTGTGTCTTCTGCATCCCGTGTCCCACATCGTTCGCCGCTTGTTCCGCCGCAGCTGGTCACGCCGTCGAGAGCAAGAAACGAGAAAGTGTATCCCGTTTGGTATGTACAGTTTGGGATTTGATTTTGTTCGTGTGTATATATTGGAAAAGATGTTTGAATTGAGAGAGGCTTCGATCGACAAATTAGAGCGTCTCATTTTCCGAGCCTTCCATAAACCGCTAAACCCTCTGCTTCCGGATCTATCCGACACTCAACCCGGCGAAATTAGAATAAGCGGGGTCGGCCCAGAAGTGGGATCCGGCGTGCGAGCAAATTACATGTCATTTGTATCACCAAAAAAAAATTACATGTCATTTGATCATGATTTGAGTGCCAGTAGACGTAGGAGACTAATCTTTCATAACATAATAAACCAATACTCCTCTGATTCTTAATATAAGACCTATTTAACTAATTTGATTAGATTAAGAAAGTTTTAATTATAAGAAAAATGACACATTTTTCTTAAAACACCATAATCATCTTTCCTAATACCCATCTCCCTCTTCTATTTGATTATGGTTGACGGAGTATCCATAGGGATAATTTAGAGAAAATTGATAAATATGATAAATGAATCTTATATTTAGAACCAAAATCAGCTCAACAATTAGGTCTTATATTAAGAATCGAAAGAGTAATATTTAAATTTATGCCACATGACTTTAAATGGAATTGCCTCGCATAAAAAGAGAATGTTTATGCATAGCCAAAAAGGAAAAAAGAAAAAAAAAGAGTGCCAATTAATTCTAATGAAAATATGAAATAAGTTTTGCCTACTTAAACATAAGTACTCCCCGATCCTTAATATAAGACTCATTTAACTAATTTGATTAGATTAAACAAGTTAGGTAAGAGCCCGTTTGGATCAGCGATTGGAAAAGTAGCTTTTGGAGAAGTAAAGTTGGATATAAGCTAAATTTGATAAGTTGATTTGTGTTTGGATTAGAATTCAAAAAAGCCAGTTTGTAAAAGTAAGATTGGTAAAAAGTTGTTTAGATTATGGTTGTAAAATAACTAAAATGGGTGTGAGTTTTAATAAATAATCAAACATAATTTAAAAAAAAATGATTTCACATAATACAATAAAATTAAAAGAATTCAATATGAAGAAGTCAAATTTAATGAGTGAATTAAATTTTAAAATTTTAGAGAAATCATAAAAATAATTTAAATATAAAGTGAAATATGGAAAAAAAATGAACTGAGATAATACAATAAATTTAAATTAATTTAATATGAAGAAATGAAATTAATTGAGTTAATTAAATTTTGAAAACTTTAGAGAAAATGCTCTGGAAAAAATAATGCAAAAGGGAGAGAAAAAGGGAATAAAAATTTGCTGAGCATGTCAGAACCCTAATTTAGAAGTGGGACAAAATAAGCTACTCATAAACTCTATTCTTTAGCTTATTTTAAACGTACGACTGGCTAGCTTAAATTTTCACAAGCCCAATACAACAGACGCCCTCCCAAATAACACCTTCTAACTGAATCGGGCTTATCTGTATTTTAAGTCACCTTTTAAATGTGACATGATTTTCTTAAAATACTATAATTATCTTCCTTAATATCCCATTTTCCTCTACTATTTGATTATAGTTGATGGAGTATCTATAGGAATAATTTAGAGAAAATTGATAAATATAAGAAATGGGTCTTATATTTAGGATCAAAACTAACTTAACAATTAGGTTATATATTAAGGACCGGAAGAGTATTTGAGTTGGATTTGGCATATATTAATATTTAAAAGTCAAACCCAGTATCAAATTGAAAAAGTTAGCGAGACAAAATTCATCCACTCTGAACAATAGTAAAATCGGTGGTATAATAATTAGATAAAAAATAATATGATGAATTTATATAATAATATATGTATATAAATAATTAACAAAGAATTGGTCTAGCAATGTAATGCCTTACGCTAAAGGCCATTTGGAACTCGGACCAATGATACAATCTACGCCTGAAATCATTGGTATAAACGTGAAAAAGTCCCATATCAAAAGTTTTGAGAAATATTAATGGAAGTCACAGATGGATTAAAAGGTCTTTTTATCAAAGAAATCGCATTGATTAATATTGCTCTTCTTGTACTCTTATTACATCATTTTTACCATCAAAATTTATTTTGAAGATCAATATAGTATTTTTTTTTGAATTTTTATGTTCAAATATATTATGAGTTCATACTTGGCATCAGATTTAAAGAAAATTATACATGTATTGTTTATAATTCATATGTAATGAGTTTCCTATAAAATTTATATTGCATATAAAATAATACTACCTCCGGTCCTATTTATAAAAAACTAGTTGATTAATTTGAGAAAATTAAAGAAAGAATTTAAGTTAGTTATTTGTACTAAATAGGTGTTGTCTTTCCTAAAATATCATTACTAATCAAGTGTATTGGCTAGAATTATTATTATTAAAAGGACTATTTTGGAAAAAAAATGTATAAATATGAGAGACAAAATAGATTGGGGTCTTATATTTAAGACCAAAATAAAAGTCAAACAAGATCTTATATTAAAAACTGGAGATAATAATTTTTCTGGGCCACAAAATTAATAATTTTTCAAAAAAATAATTTTCTTTTTGAATTAATATGTCTAAAATAAGAAGTATATATTATATTATACAAAATAAGTAAACCAATATAATTTGATGTTTGATATTTTGATGAGTAGTTTTTTTTACCATCATATTTTGATGACTATTTAATGGCATGTCCGACTTAAAAAAATTATGAATTATAACTACTAATATGATACTCCTCCAGTCCTTAATATAAGACCCATTTGACTAATTTGATTAGATTAAGGAAGTTAGGTAAGTTAGTTAATTATAAAAAATGTGACATGTTTTTCCTAAAACACTATGATCATCTTTCTTAATACCTTTCTCCCCCTTCTACTTAATTATGGTTTAGATAATATCTATAGGGGTAATTTAGAGAAAATTGATAAATATGATAAATGGGTCTTGTATTTAAGACCAAAACTAACTCAACAATTGGGTCTTATATTAAGGACTAGAGGAGTACTAGGATTTTTGGTAGAATTTTTATATTAAATATATATAGGAAATAAAATTATCTGAATTTTTTTAGTCAACTATTTAATTTGGATTAGCTTCGGAGATTATTTCATTCTCGAATCCGTCGTCTGCAGGAGAGAAGCCCAACTGTCTCGTCACTCGCCATAGTGGCAAGCTTCCACTCTTTTCTCAAGTCTATATTTATGTCTCTGCAATGCTTCTTTTCCGTTTCGATCACTCCTCTCCTCACTTCCTCTAGATTCTCTTTGGATCCGCAGTGTCCCGTCTCCCCAAATCTGCTGGAGTTTGAGTAAAAAAGAGGAGAAAAAACCCTAGGCCTATAACTATTGCGAGCGACAGAAAACTTATTCAATTTTGCTTTTTGCTTGAATTATTTGGGGATTCTGCGTCAGAAGGAACATTTTGTAGTTCTTTACTGGAATTTGAACTGGGATTTTTGGGTTGGGCGTATATAATAGTTGAATTCGAAAATTTTGTGCTTCCTGTTCTGAGTGATTATGGAAGGCTTGTCGTCGCATCCCATACCTCGAACAGTAGAGGAGGTTTTTAGCGACTTTAAGGGCAGAAGAGCTGGAATGATTAAGGCCCTTACTACGGGTTCGCTCTCTTCTTCTTCTTCTGAGTTTCGATAATCAAGAAAAGTCTTGTACAGTTCTTATGTTTACTCATATTGTTCTTCTGAGCTTTTTGTTGTCTTTCTTTTTGCAGATGTCGAAAAGTTCTACCAGCAGTGCGACCCTGGTGGGTTACCTCAATATTCTTTTCCTTTATTTATTTATTTATTTTTTGGTTTTTTGTCCCCTTTTTTTTTTCCTGGGATTTCATCCTCCATAGATTGTAGGTGATTTTTCTTAGAGCATGTGTTTCACTCATGTTTGTTTCACTTTGGTACGTGTGCCTACTGGTTGTAGCGAGGGCTGTCTTGAGTAGTGTGAAATTTAAGCTATTCATTCGTGGTTTTAAGCTTCGGTACTTGTTTGTGTTACTCTGGCACAAGCTCACAGCATTCGCTTAATAAATACTTGTAGCGAGGGCTCTCTCTAGAAATACTTGTCCATGATTCAGTGATTGCTGAGGAACTTCTCCCTACCATTTCCGACCTGGCAGATTGGTTAAGAATATTTTCTGCTCGGTGTCATTTTGGAGGACCCTCACGCACTGCGTGGGGTAGTGTTTTCATTTTGCTCTAAACTATCCAAAATAATTTTGTTGGTTAACACGATGCAACAAGATATAAGTGCATGTCATACCACCATTGTTATCTTTATTTTTTTTCCTGGGAGCTTGTATTCTATTTGGCAGCTGAAGACTCCTCTGTCTTTATGCTAGTAGCATTGTTGATGCTATGGATTCTTCTTTAAAGTTTAAGTGATTCTAGTGGCTTCTTAATATTTACTTCCCTGTGATACCATCAGTCCCTTATGGAGAAATTGATGCTTGATACTCTTACGGTGTTTGTTGGATACAGTGCGTTATTTCTTAATCCTAAATTGTTCTTTTGGTAGAGAAGGAGAACTTGTGTCTATATGGATTTCCTAATGAAACATGGCAAGTGAATTTGCCAGTTGAGGAAGTGCCTCCTGAACTTCCTGAGCCAGCTTTAGGTATAAACTTTGCTAGGGATGGGATGCAAGAGAAGGACTGGTTATCACTTGTTGCAGTTCACAGTGACTCATGGCTGCTTGCTGTTGCTTTCTATTTTGGTGCTCGATTTGGCTTTGGTAAGAATGAGAGGTAAGGGTCGTAACTCCTATTATGTTCCTATGTAACATGTTTTTATTCTTTTGAAGCCTTGAAACGTTACTTTCCCATATTCATTTTGTTTTGTGTAGTCTTAATTCTGGATTTCTTTTGTACATTTTTTTTGCTGGCCAGAACTTCTTTTGCACATCTTAGTTTAAAATGTTTTTTAATTTCAGGCAAAGCGGAATGTATATAGTGAAACAAATTATGTAATATATTAATTAATTACTACCTCCAGTATTGCACTACAATGTGGATCTTATATTTCAGACTGGAGGTAGTATTTTGAAGGAATTTTTCAGTCAGCTGATCTATTGTTATATTTTCAATATCTTAAATATTTTGTTCTGTGTAAGTATCAATAAGACTGTTATATGCACAGACAAACATCACCATGGGTGAGCATAACTCATGGAATAATTGAGATGATACATCATTGAGCTAATTCAATTTTAGTACTTGCTTTTAGATTCTTCGTTTAAGTGCTTTTTGTGCTTTATGTAACTGTAAATATTGAATCATAGAAGACCTTGTTTCGTGCCTATTTATGCTAATTACAAGAATAACTTGTTAGCTTCTCTTTGTTCTGTGGATTCTCAACCTTGCTTGTCTTTTATGTTTCTATATATTATCTTAGGAACTGGATAATAACATAAAACATTTATTTTATTTGCTCTCTAGTGTAGCTTCTATTTTGTTGACACTGTTCTCATGTTATAGATCCCTTCACTAATGTCTTTGACCTCATGGGACCTGGAACCTTTTGAGGCTTACGTGATATTTAAAGTTTTGAGTGTGCTTTTGAATTATAATTATGGGGTGATGCCATGATGGGGATGTAGCACTGTTGAAGTCTTCAATCCAATTTCGAACTTCTGAATAAAACTATGTTTGGGATTTCTTTTTGAGTAAAATATTGTAATGTAAAATGTATGACTTTAAGTTGTAACTAAATGCCCTGTTACATGAATGAAAAGCAAGAGTGTAAAGAATATTATTATATTTCACTTTAAGGCGTGGTGATCTGTCAACTTGCCTTCTTTTAACGACGTACTGTCAAATGTAGCCCATGTTATGATTAGGTCTGGATCCATATTGATTGTGCTTGTCACTTCAACTCAATTTTTTCCCCTTTAAATCTTCTATCACTTTGCCGTTGAAGGATGCTGTTGTATTATTGTAAATGACGGACTTAGCTGATGGGATTAGTTACTTGTGAAGAACAGGGAATGTCTATAAATAGGAACACACAAGGCTGTGTAAATGATTCTGATCCCTAGTGAAATGTTCAGCGAAGATATTCAGCAAGCTCTTTCTCATCTCTCTTTCCCTCTCTGTTTCCTATTACTCTCTTTCTCTCCCTCTTTCCCTGTTTATTCTTTCCAGATTACAAACCTACATCACATGTTTTGGGGATACGCCAAGTTCTTTTTTCTGGGGATACACACACTGTTCCTCTCCCTCTTTCCCTGTTTCTCCTTTCCAGATTACAAACCTACATCACATGTTTTGGGGATACACCAGGTTATTCTGTCTGGGGATACACACATTGTTTCATAATTTTAATAAAAAAAATTTGTGCGGTTGCGATTCTCTGGTCTGTAAATGTGGGAAGGAATTTCTGTATCTTCAAGGGTATATTTTTCTCTCCGAGATATGTAGTTACTTACCTTGGTTGCTTTCTTATTTGTACCTCTGCTACATCTATTAGCTATTTGGTAAGAGTCAGGCATTTCCTCTTCTGACCTACAGCTGCATTAGGGAGAGGATTAGTTAATTATGCATTGGTTAGAGTGGCAGATTGACTTTTAGGGACAATTAAGTAATAATTAATACTTAATATTAAATGTTGTGTTCTTTTATGTAGAATGACTTTGTTGATGTGCCGTTGCCCGTTTAGGAGGTAGTTTTATTTTTTATGATGTGTTGTGAATTGCCTATGGAGTTGGTTATGTTGCCATTTAGTTGTTTGAATCTATATCGTCTGTTTTGAAAGCATTATATGATGGCCTGACTTTAGTAGCACTCTTCTGAAGCTAACTGTTTTCTGTGGTCTTAAGCTAGATCTTTCATGAGCTTGAAGAAACTATTTGCAAGTCTTGCCTGTTCAAAGCTATATTATTTATGCATCTGCGGGGGAATTAATGCTTGTGTATGATTCCCCACCTAGGTTACAGTTTACTCTGTGTAGGATATGCTTCTAATTTTAGTTCAAATGGTTATATACAGGAAAAGGCTTTTTCAAATGATAAATGATCTCCCAACGATATTTGAAGTTGTGACAGGAAGTGCCAAGCAATCAAAGGATCATTCAGCTGCTCATAGCAATGGTAGCAAAAGCAAATCAAGTGGGAAGGTGGCTCACAGTATTCAATTACATTTTCTTGGTTTGTGTTTGTGTTTGTGTTTGTGTTGTTGTACTTACTGTTTGTGTGCTCCCTTCCAACAGTCTCGCCAATCTGAGTCACAGGCCAAGGTAGTGAAGATGTCACCACCACCCAAAGAAGACGATGAGAGTGGAGAAGAAGATGAAGATGACGAACAAGGTGCAACGTGTGGGGCATGTGGCGATAACTATGCAAATGATGAATTCTGGATCTGTTGTGACGTGTGTGAGAGATGGTTCCATGGAAAATGTGTCAAGATTACTCCTGCTAAGGCTGAGCACATTAAGCAGTACAAGTGCCCAAGCTGTAGCAACAAAAGGGCTAGAGTCTAGAAGCTCTCAATCACTGATTGAACAAAACAGACAAGGTTCAGAATGTTTGATAACAAATTTATCTAGATGTGAACTTTAATGATTTTGCAGACAGAATGTCAAGTTTTGCTAATGTTAATTTCTAAATCCTACTTCGTCTAATCTTTTTGAGAATTGTCTGTTGAAGTAAAACTTGCCTACAAAGATGTTGTCATCAATATATTCTGTAGTGCTGATGATCAGCCTAATTAGCATTGCCTGCGTACGGTTACGGTTTGTTATTCATCTCTTTATTCTCATGTGATATATTTTAAGGCTTGGAAGTTTAGAAATGAAAAAGCAGGATGCTGACACCTGATAGATGATATCAGTCACAACTGCATATCATCTTTTCAAGCATGAAGATCCTTTGAAGTAATCTTTGGCTTCAGTTTTCTAAGAGGCTCCAACTTTGAGCATTGCTTAAATGGAGCTACCATGAAGACGCCCAAGATTCATCTGCTGTGCTGAGATGATGCAGGAGTCTTGTTTCTTTTTTGCCATTTTGTGGTTTTCTCTCTGTTGAACACTGATCACGAGTTGTGGCCAGACTAGCTAGAAATTTTCTCCTTTTCACATTTATTTTGAATTCTGGTGAGAGAGCAGCGGTTATGATCATAGTTGCAGTTAAAACATACAGTTCTTTACTGATTGCTGTGAAAAAAATTTCAAATACCTTTTGATGTGAGGCGTCAAAAGAATGTTTGATACAGGCAAGGGGTGATGTTAATACTGTTCGTTTACTCTCGCTGCCCAAATTTTTTTTCCTTTTAATGCTGGAATAGTGAAGAAATTCGAGTTTTGACCAAGGCAATGTCCTTAGAAGCCGCTTGATGAGTGACTCAACTTCATCAAAAATTATGTTTTTTTTTTTAATAGTATCGGCAATGAAGTTTTAGGATATCTTGTGTGTTGTGTGAAATTAAAGGAATGAGTTGTACTTTTTATGGATGAATAGTAGGCCTGTTTGTTAAAGAGTTATCATATTATATATGGAGATTTATCAATAAGGGAAGATGATATTATTATTTGTTCTATATTTCCATTTAAATATCACTCCGGTAAATTTTACAAAAGTTAAACATGCATGACTTATGGCGATGAAAATAATAAATATAAATAATGAAGTAAAGTTATTTTATATTAACGACAAAATATCGAGGGAAAAAATACCGTAACAAAGTTTGAATGAAAAATGATGTGAATTAAAGTGATTTAATTATCAATTTTCAAATTACAATGATCAAATTCAAAATTGAATGAAACTATAAAAACTACAATATCTTTCCCTACCAGTAATCTCTGCAAGAACAAAGCCCATCATTAAAACAGTGAAACCTGTTATTATCCCTCACAATTATTTTCCTTCCCTCCAATTTAGATATCATCTTGATGCTTGTATGACAGTCCTCACATATCCTTAAGTTCTTCACTACCCTTATTACTGTCCCCATCTCACTAACTAGTAGACCAAAACAAACAGCCAATTTCTCACTGTGAACTCCCACCATCTCTTCCTTCTCTTCTTCTTCAACATCCCTTAATACACAACTTTTATCTGCTACATATCCTGCATTTCTCATCTTAACTTTCAGACCTATCAGAAGCTTATAGATATCATCTGACCTTTCATGTGATCTGTCTCCCACTATGAACTTGTTCATTTGACCCTTATGTTCCACCCAACTCCACCCAGTTGATTTCTTCAATCCTTGTTTTGTCATTGTTTTCCTAACTTCATCAACATCTTCCCACCTACCAGCTGAAGCATATATGTTTGATAGTAACACATAATTGCCTGAGTTATGTGGCTCAAGCTTGAACAGTTTTGCTGCAGCAAGTTCCCCGAGTTTGATTCGTTTATGAATTCGGCAAGCGCTTAGAAGGGAGCCATAGATTCCAGCATGGGGTTCCATTGGCATGGTTGAAATCAACTTGATTGCTTCTCCTAGTTTACCCACTCTGCCTAACAGATCAATCAAGCATGCATAGTGATCTACATCAGGAACTTCAATTGATTCAAAAACCTTGTGGCCTTCTAATAATAATCCTTCATGACTACATGCTGTCAGTGCTCCTATATAGGTTATCCGATCTGGTTTAATCCCTTCTTCTTTCATTTTTGACAGTAGATTTATAGCTTTATGTCCATGGCCATGGGCTGCATACCCTGAAATAAATGTGTTGTAGGAAACCACATCTCTGGTTTCCATTTCTTGAAATGTTCTTGTGGCATCTTCCATGCTGCCACATCTTGAGTACATGAAAATTATAGAGTTGTATCCTGAGATGGTGAGATTGATGTGATTTTCTTTCAGGATGCTCACAGCCCAATTACCCAACTCTAGTGCCCCAAGATGTCCACAAGCAGAGATAACACTAACCATAGTCACCTCATCAGGTCTTGAATCTTTACGGGAGATCATTTCTTTGAACAGGTCCAGTGCTGCGAGTGACTCGCCATTTTGAGCATAACCAGCAATCATAGAATTCCATGAGACAGTATTCTTCTCTGGCATCTCATTGAAGAGGTATCGTGCTGACGATAAATCCCCTACTCTTGCACATGCAGAAATCATGGCATTCCATGAGATAATGTTTCTATGCATACCTAGTTGATTAAAAATGTCCCGAGCAGCCTCTAGGTTCCCATATTTTGCATGCATATCAAGCAGCGCCGTCCTCACATAATAACTTGAATAATTTTTCTTTCTGTATAGCCTTCTGACCAGTGACTCAGCAATACAGGGATCCCCAAGAGATGAACAAGATGATATAACAGTAACCCATGTTGTTTCATCTGGTTCCATCCCAGAATCAAGCATGTCGTCAAACAATCTTAAAGTCTCTTCAGGAGCTCCACTTTGAGCATACCCTGATAACATTGCATTCCAAGACACCACAGTTCTCTCTGGCATCTTGTCAAAATACACCCTTGCACTTTCCAAATCCCTTAACTTGGCATACCCTGTAACCATAGTGGTCCAAGTAACAACATTCCTCTCAGAATCATTCATCAAATGAAAAATCCTCCTAGCTTCCTCCTCATTGCCCCACTTCCAACACCCACCAATCATCACATTCCAATCTGCAGCACTTCTCTCAGTCATTTCATCAAACACCTTCCAAGCAATTTCAATACCTTCATGTTTCGCATACGCACCCATAATCGCATTCTTCACATAACGCTCATCAACATGACCCAATTTCACTACATGAGCATGGAACATGAAGCTGGCTTTTCCTGCAGCTTTTATCAAAACTGGGAAAAAGGGTATCCCAGGAGGCTTTATACCAAGTGATTGCATATGTTTGTAGAGCAGAAGTACTTCAGTTTGGGCACCAACTTGAGAATAGCATTTGAGCATGGAAGTGAAGACATGAAGATCAGGTACAGTAGCAGAACAGAAAACAGAACGAGCATAGGTGAATGGTGCGAGCAGGTTAGTGCAGTGGGAAAGCAATAAAGCCACCCAGTGGTTTTTGGTAGTGAGAGAATGGTGAATGAGGTGGGCATGGAGCTGTCTTAGATGATTGAGATTGGCTACTTGGTGGCTATGTTGTTCAAATGTGACATGCCAAGGCACGTCCGTACACGCTCTTGCTCTTGGCAACAAATATATACGCTCAAGTAAGGCACGCCCAAAAGTTCT